>NW_007252933.1:565736-574577 GCF_000164805.1 Carlito syrichta
CTCAGTCTTCCAAGTAGCTGGAACTACAGGCACGCGCTACCACACCCGGCTAATTTTTTGATTTGTTGTAGAGATGAGGTCTCAGCCAAGTTGCCCAGATGGGTCTTGAACCTACGGAGTCAGGCAATTCACTCACCTCAGCCTCCCAAGGCGTGGGATTACAGGCTGAGCCACCGAGCCCGGCTCAATTTGTTAAATTTTATTTATAATTTTTGCATCTATATGCATAAGGCATATTAGCCTTCAAATTTCTTTTTTTTAACATATGGGGTCACAATTTATTATTATTAATTGTGTCAGCTCCTATAATTTTTTTTCAATAACTTTAGGGATACAAATGGAAGCTAAGCTAAGGGTCTGCAAAGGTATATGTAATAGTATAACGGTATAACTGGAGACTCGGCAGGGGGGGAATAAGATGTAAAAATCAGCTATCAGGTACAATGTGCACTAATGGGGATGATGGGTACACATAAAGCCCAGACTTTTTCAAATTTATTTTCTTATAATGTCTTTGTGAGGTTTTCGTATCAGGTTAATGTTTGCCACATAGAATGAGTTGAGAAGTAGTCCCCTCTTTCAAATTTCTGGAAGAGTTTATGCAGAATTGATAATATTTTCTCTGTAAATGGTACAAATCAGCAATGAAGTCATCTGGGACTGGAGTGTCCCTTGTGGAAAGGATTTTAGCTACAAATTTTAGTTTCTTTGATAGATGTAGGGCCATTAGGTTTTATGTGAACACGAGTTTTCATTCTCTGAAATATATGCCCAAGAAACCAAGTACTGAGTCATATTGTGATTACATATTTAGTTTTTAAGGAAACTACCACGCTCTTTTCCAGCGTGACTGTGCCGTTATACATATCTACCGAAAATATATTAGTGATCTAGTTTCTTCCCATCCTTTCCAGCACTCAGTTTTTTCACATTTTAAAAATTTTAGCCATTCTGATGGTTGTGAAGTGATATCTCATGGTGGTTTAATTTGCATTCCTTTAGTAATTAATAATGTTGAGCTTCTCTTCATGTCCTTATTTGCCATATGTAGCTCTTCTTCAGTGAAATGTCTGTGCATGTGTTTTGCCTATTTTCTGATTGTATGACTTATTTTTGACTGTTGAGTTTTTAGAATTCTTCATATATTCTAGATACTGGGATTTTGTTTGATATATTGTTTACACATACTTTCTCCAAGTCTGTAGATTGTCTTTTCATCCTCTTAACAGGGTCTCTCACAGAGCAAAAGCCTAGCCTTAAGTCCTCAAGATTTTTTCCCCCACGTTTCTTTCTAAAAGTTTTATAGTTTTCTGTTTTACATTTAAATCCACAATCCATTTTGAGTTAATATTTGTGTGAGGTTTAGGTTAAGCTTCATCATCTTGCCTATGAATGTTCAATTGCTCCAGCCATCTGTTGAAATGGCTACCCTTCTTCTATTGAAAGGTGCTTTTGCACCTTTGTTAAAAATCTGTTGGGCATGAGCCGTGTAGGTGTATTTCTATACTATTTCATTGGTCTGTGTGTCTATTCATCCAGGCTGGAGTTCAGTGGTGGGATCATAGCTCACTGCAGGCTTGAACTACTGGGCTCAAGCAATCTTCCCGCTTCAACTTCCTAAATAGCTGGGACTACAGGCACATGCCTGCAGGGTTAATTCATTTTTACTTTACTTTTTAGAGAAGGTGTTTTGCTATGTTGCCTAGGCTGGTCTCGAATTCCTGAACTTAATTTAACCTCCTACCTCAGCCTCCTAAGTAGCTGGGATCATAGGCATAAGCCACCGTGTTCAGCAGAGAAGTAAACTGGGTCTCTATGCCTACAATCTGATTTAGTAGCTCTGAAATGGAACTCAGGAATCTGATCAGGTGCCCTAGGTCCTTGGGCTACATTTTGAGAAACACTGGTACATATGTTGTTAAGTGGTTTATGGGGTCGACTTAGTTTTCATTGTGATTGCTTTTTCGTATTTAAGGTATTGTCCATGGGCCTTGAGCCTGTAAAGCTCAGATAAATGAATGCTTCCTTCTTAGCCCATCAAGCTCTTACCTGAACAGTCTCAAGAGGAACAGGATCCTTGCAACCAAAATTGTAAAAATGAAACTCTCCTCCAGTCAAAAAAGCAAGCTCTTTCAAAAATCCATTTGCAATCTCATCATTGTAATTAAAAGAGATAGTATAAATTGGAATTTTCTGAAAAATTTTGACTTGGTCAATAACCATTTCAGGAGGCTGAAATGATAAATTTTGAGAGAGAAAGGGGAGGTGGAAAGGGAGAAGAAAAGGAAGAAAAAAAGTAAGACACGGAAACCCTTCGTATTTACTATAGATAGTGAGTTTCTCAAATAGTATCCCTTATACAGAAGTGAGTGGTTTTCTATAAATGTGTCAATTCAATTTAACAAAGAAAACACTGATGGTGAGCGTGCAAAGATTGATAAGACATAGTCTTTGCCTTCTGGGATCTCTCAATTTGGTGGAGAAAATAAGCTAGGAGAAAGATTTGGCTAACCAAATCACTCAATTTTAGGTGCACCTCAGCTTAGAGTCCTGCTTTCAAAGCGCTGCACTCGCCTTGGGATCACTTAAAGTAGTGGTGTCAGAAGAGAACACGCTGACCATTGGGATTCCACAGAGTAGGGTCCCTGGATTCTTAGCATGGCTTCCAAAATGTCTCTGCCAAAAGAGCTACTTCCAGTTTCCAACCTGCTTCGGTCAACTTGCTTCCCACAGAGAATGAAGGAAGAAATTTATTAAAGGCCCTTCCATGTGGTGGACATTCATCTTAGGGACTGAAAAAAGCTGACAGCCTCTGTGAGGAAGGCGTACTAAGGAGTTCTAGGCTGAGTCAGGCTTCCTCAAGGACACAGGAGCTAGTCAGGGAGTGGACTCTCCACTCCACTGCCTGGGGCAGCTACTGAAGTGAGTGGCTGGAAAGGGTCACAGTTCGTCAGGCTGCAGTGGTGAGAGGCTTGCTTCAACTTTCTGCGTCTGCTCTTCAAAGCCCTGAGGATGTAAACCAGCAGAAGGAATCCTCAGGGGGCAGGACAAGAATGGCTTTTTCCCACTGCAGGGATGGAGCACCCTCTGCCATTGAGGAGCATCCTGACCCTCTGCTCAGCTCCCCAACACCACACCAGGGCGCTTAAAACATCATGCCCATTTAGCATGATGGGACCACCTGGGGCCAGGTGCAAGTGGGGGCATACAGTGATACACGTGACAGTCTCTCACACTCACGCACTCAGTTGTATGAAGTAATGGAAATACTCCACAGAATGATGCCTGAGCTAGAAGCTCACCCACAGCCTGCCCAGCTGAATGACCTCAGACAAATGCCTCTCTAACATGAGTTTCCACATCTGCGGCTTAGAGCTGATACTCCCTCCTTGCTATGGGGAGTAAATGGCATGATGATCCCATGAAGGCATGTCACAAGTCTTTATAGAGCACCTCTTATGTGCCAGACAGTGCTATCAGCCTCAGGTGAGGCCAAGCAGCCCACCTAAGTGGCTCGCCCCTGTTCCTTCTCCGAGCCTAAACTGATGTGCAGCCAGAGCATTTACCGGAAGGCAAGAAAGGCAGGGATCGGTCTCCTCCCTGCCTGAAGGAGGGCTGTTGGTACAGGCTGATCACCCTGCACCCTCCCCATCCCCATGCTAGGCTTTATCCATTCGTTTTTGTTTAGAAGGTGTGATGCACTCATCATGTCTATTTTCTTGATTTTGGCCAGGATAAGCCCCTCACTTCCAAGAATTCCCAAAGTGAACACAGCCAAAGTTGCCCTGGCTGTTCTCAGCAAAAGCCCTGCCGTGTCAATTTGTACCTACAGATGTTCACCAAAGGACACCTATATAACGTGTATCTGATTCTATTTTAATGAAAAATAACATATCTAGATCCTTTTGGACCTGATTAATTTTAAAGACTGTGTCACTTTATAATGCTGTCCTGGGCATTTAATAAGCAAGCAGTAAGCCACTGTCCATGTAACTGAACCCAGAACAGTATCTCTGTGTATTCTCCCAAATATTCTGCTGAATATTAGGATGAATAACATTGGTCCTACCTGTTCCTACAAAGTCAGTGAAGACTTAAAAACAAATGGAGATTGAGTGGGACATCTTAATATCTTCTACATAGAACATGAATATCAAATATCCATTTGCTTTTTTGAGAGAATCTGAGGGACAATGCAAAATAAATTGTGTATGTGTAAAGGGAAGTACTGAATATAGACATTCTTAAGAGTTTATAAATTATGTTTTGGACAGTTTGCATATTTCTGACTCCTACTATTATTCATATGCTTGGCTCTCCAACTTGGAGTGGGTCACAGAAACTTTGAGAATCTAGTGAAGTCTGTTGATCTTCTCCCCAGGGGAAAAAAATGTTTGCGTGTATTTTTAATATATAATTGGGAGATTCCAGAGACTCGCAAGTCTCTGATGAATTGTCGATCAAGAATTCTTCTCAATACTATGCTGGCAGGGGCGGGACTTGGTATATCCTCTTCAGGGAGGTGACTTGGCAATCTCCATCAGGACCCACACCTTTCAGCTGAGACCACTTCTCAGAGTTTACACTATAGATATACCCACACACATGCAAAATGATGTATGTACAGCATCCCTTTTGCAGCACTGCATGTAATAGAAAGATTGGAAACAACTTAAATACCCTTCTCCAGGGGACTGGTTAAAATCAATGATGGAATAGTAATGTGATGGGGCTGTATAAAAGAATGAAGAAGTTCTTTATGAAATGATATGAAGCGATCTCCAAGTTATATTGTTTGATGACTAAAGATGCAGAATCATGTGTATAATATAATAACATTTTTAAAGTGGAAATATATATATAAATACATTTTTGCTGCATAACATAAACTGTCTCTGCAAGGAGGTAGAAGAAACTGGTGGCATCAGTTGCCTTCTAACTAGTAACAAGGGTGAGAGGGATAATTTTTTTCTCTATATGCCCTTTTGTAATATGCACTATGTGAATGCATTTCTATTAAGTATTAAATAAACAAAAAGAGTTTTAAGGTAGAACTTTTGCTAGATCCATATAATGGAACATGATGCAGTCATTGAGAAAGATGCTTTTGAAGACTTTCTCATGCCTTGGGAAAACGCATATATCAGATGAGAAAAAAGCAGAATGCAAAATGGAATTATGAGTGATTTAAATTGTCTCCTGTTTTATGCTTATTTAGATTTTCTAAATTTCCCATAGTATAAATAATGTTTAAAAATCATGAAGAGAGGGTGCCTGATCCTAACCCAGGCGAAGTGAGATCCAATGGGATACCCCAAACTTCACCTGTACCTAAGCCACTTATGTACCCAAGGCTGACTTGTACCTCACAACTTTAAAATAAAGCAAAAACGAAAACAAAAAAAATCATTAAGAGTTTATTAAAAAGAAAAAGACATCTTTCCCGGATGACCCTCAAATCAATCTTCAGCCTGCATCATTCCCCAAATCCAGCCCCATATTTCTGAACACTTACACACTATAGGTGTGCAAGCTCAACTTCCTCTACTTGCAACCCCTAACTCTGCTTGTTCCTTCTTTTTCAATTTAATTTTCATTAATTCAGTCAGTGAATAACATAATCATTGTAAACCAGATATCAGTCACCTTGACTCCTTTTTGCCCTGCTTTCACCTTCTCCTCATCCCCTAAACTGGCCACGTAGTCCTGTTGGTGTCTCTTCCGTCGTCTCATCTCCAGAGACACTCCCTCCTCCCCATTCCTGTTGCTCCTGCCTGAGGCTGGGCCCTTACTAGTTTGGGTCCAGGTCCTGGCAGCAGGCTTTAGCAGCGCCAGCCTTTCCCTGGCACGACTGAGGTGTTTCTAAAATACAAATGGAGGGGGAGAGCTATCTCTCCTCTGAGCATTCCCCACTGAGGTGATACCCACCCTTTTAATGTGGCATTCAAGGACCTTCACAGTTTCCTCCAACTGTGAAGGACTTTCTTGCCTTAGCCCTTACCCCCTTCCATCATTGCCCCACACTCAGCTTGTTTCTTTAGGCATATTTCTACACCTCTTTGTCCCGTCCCTTCTTCCCAGGTCACCAGTAATCTCCTCTAGTCAGAAAATTCCTTCTCCTCTTTCCAGTTCAAATGTCCTCTTCTTGGTGGAAACTTCCCTGGCCTTCTCTCCATCTATACAGCAGAATTAATCACTTTGTGCTCCTAAACATAGCTTAGGCAACCCCATTGCCCATATTGTATCAGAATGAACTGTTTACGTCCAGCACATTCCCCAAAGTATAAGCTTCTCTAAGGCAGGGATGAGATATTATTCATCTTTGCAGCCTCAGACCTTGGCACCACACATAGAATATAAGAGAGACTCAATAAATTGCTTCTGAGTGGAAAATAATATGATGAGGTTGATGGGAAAATCATTCAAACAGCGTTTTCCTTTACACCGTACAGTTCTGCCATAAATTTAAACCTGTAGTAAAATTCAGTTGCTTTACTTTCAGCCCCAAACTATTTGACACGGGATATTTTCGAATATTTGCCTAGCAGTTTGCATATGTGATAATCTCACAAGGAAGGCTACAGGCTGATCCTAATTCATTTCAGCCGTTCATTTGCAACACGCCGACCTGAAAATTCTTACATTTGTGTAGTGCCCAGAGCACTAACTTTTCATCACAAAGCTCAAAAGAAGATGAACAGACTCCTCTAAAACTTTTCAGATATTTTCCAGTTAGGCTAAACGAAACAAAGAATGCTTCATTAGCAAGGCATGTTTTTTGTTTAAATGAGTACTAAGTTAGAATTAGGGATAAAACCAAGGACATTGTTCAGTGACATGTTTAGATTCAGAGTCCCCAAAGGAAGAAAATCAAAAAGAATCTCCTCACTCTTAGTTTGTAATAAAATATAAACCAGTCTTCAATGGAAGGCAGATGTTTCCTTTCATGGGGTTGGTCTCCAGGCTATGGGTGTGTGTCACATTAACCAGACAGCATTCACTGTCACATAAATTCTCCTCAGCGATTCAGTAGACAAAGGAATTCCTCAGCATATTTTCTCACCTCAGTTCTGAGTCCCTGAGCCAAGTATATCTCAACAGTTTTTTTAATGGCAGTTGAAAAGGTCCCTAACGCCCATTCTCAGCCTTCACTTTGACAGTACTGATGAGTTCATCTTTGTTCTCAACTTTGATAAGTACCTGATCAGGTCTGCCATCTGTCAGAAGGTAGATGACTTGTGTTTCTTTATCAGCAAAAGCAATTTGCAGGGCACTCAGGGTGTTTGTGGAACTTCCAATCTACGGAAAAAAGAGAAAGACACCAAGGACATACTTGAATCTCGAAAAAGATCTCACAAACAAGTATTTATTTTCTGCTTCCAAAGACAGAAGAAAAAAATACTTGTGAAATAAAATATAAATTAAAATTATATTGAGATAATAATTTAAGCCCAGTGATTCTAAGAGACCAAATCCCTGGGTGTGCCATAAAAGTCTCTATCCAGGCAGTCTAATGACTGTCAGAAGTCAGGACTGTCGATTTCCTGGCTTGACAACAGAGATCTTATTGTAATTTTATCTCTTTGTGATTCTATGTGAGACACTAACTCAGTTACTGCTCATTCATCTGTTAACAGAGCTCAGCGTGCAGCCTGAATACACCCTGGTGGGGATCATACTTGTTTCAAAACAGGATTTACTCATGATATCCAATATTTGGCAAACTTGAGTGTGGTATCATTAGCAATCTAGCAACGGACATATCTAACATAACTTGATGCTATACAGGTTCTGGTGAGATACATACTTTTAAGTGCATGAACATGTTATTAGTATGTCTTATGTGAGTGCAAGGTATTGAAGGAGGGACTCTAGGTGCTTTACATATGGTGGGAATGAACAAACAGATATCAGTCAAAACCAGAATCAATAAAAAGGCGTCCGTCATAACCCATTCTTTCTCCTACACCTGCCATTAATCATAACACCATCCACATATTAAATGGTGAGAGTAAAGGCATCTTAATGGAAGTAAGGTTTGTACACTTAACTTGCAGCAGTAAACTGTCTGTATCAGTAGGCTCTGATAAGTATATGTGTAAGGAAATACATAGAACAATGATTAAGAAAATGATACAAAGCAATACCCAAAAAACCAACATAAATACATCAAAATTAGACACCAAAAAAATGCCCAAATAACCCATAGGAAAGCAAAAAAAAAAAAAAAAAAAAAAAAAAAAAAGGGAGAGAGAGAGAGAAAAAGAATAAAAAGAATAAATGTAATTAAACACATCAATAAAAATAAGAACCACATGCCACATGACTATATCATTAGATGCAGAAAAAGCTTGTGATAAAATCCAGCATCCTTCTTGATAAAAACCCTCAAACACTTAGGTTTGGAAGGAAAATACCTCAAAATAGTAAGTGCCATCTATGATAAACCCATAGTTAGCATATTGCTAAATGGACAGAAACTGGAAATACTTCCCCTGAAAACTGGAATGGGACAAGGCTGCCAACTCTCACCCCTCTTGTTCAACATTGTGTTGGAAATCCTAGCTAGGGCAGTTAGACAAGAGAAGGAAATCAGGAGTATCCAAATAGGAAAAGAGGAAGTTAAGTTATCCCTCTTTGCTGATGATATGATCCTAAATCTTGGAAATCCAAGACAATCTGTCAAAAACCTGCTTACACTGATAAAGGACTTTGGCAAAATCTTGGGATACAAAATAAATGTGCAAAAGACAGTTGCATTCTTAAGCACCAACAAGTAGGCAGAGACTCAAATTAAAAACAGAAAATCCCATTCACAATAGCCACCAAAAAAAAAAAAAA
>NW_007252933.1:575402-575932 GCF_000164805.1 Carlito syrichta
ACCTTAGAAAATGCAGGAGACACCCTTATGGAAATTGGAACTGGCAACCAATTCCTGATCAAAACTCCAAGTGCCCATGCCATAACAGATTAGACAAGTGGGACCTCATCAAACTGACATGCTTCTGCAAAGCAAAAGAAACCATCAAGAGAGCTAGGAGACAGCCCACAGAATGGGAAAAAATATTTGCCAACTGTATAGTCTGAAAAGGCCTGACATCTAGGTTCTACAAGAAACTCAAATGTGCCGAAAGGAAAAAAACAAACAGCCCCATTAAAAAGTGGGTAAAAGACATGAATAGACACTTCTCAAAAGAAGATATACAGGCAGCCAGCAGACACATGAAAAAGTGTTTAATCTCAAGAATCATCAGAGAAATGCAAATCAAAACCACACTGAGATACCACCTAATCTCAGTAAGAATGGCCATCATTAATAAAACAAACAACAACACATGCTGGCTGGTGAGAATGTGGAGAAAAAGGAATGTTTCTACACTGCTGGTGGGAATGCAAACTAGTGCAACCTCT
>NW_007252933.1:575952-598671 GCF_000164805.1 Carlito syrichta
AAGAACAGAGTACCATATGTTCTCACTCATAAGTGGACCTTGAACAAATATCATAATACTATAAGAAAGGGATTGGCAGTAGTGGGATATTGTCAGGGGAGGGGGGTGGGATTGGCAGTTGAGGGAAACTGCCAGGGGAGTGGGGCATACCTCATCAACAAGGGTACCTTCATAATGAATATTTGTATGCCTAACCCTGAATTGTACCCCACATCTTTATTTATTTTATTTTATTTTATTTTAGTTTAGTTTAGTTTATTGAGTTGGAGTTTCACTCTGTCACCCAAACTGGAGTGCAGTGGCTGCTCCCGGCCACCACAACCTAGACCTGCTGGGCTCCAGCGATCCTTCCGCCTCAGCCTTCCAAGTAGCTGGAACTACAGGTGCGCGCTACCATGTCTGGCTAATTTTTGATTTATTGTAGAGATGAGGTCTCACCAAGTTGCTCAGGCAGGTCTTGAACCTATGGGCTCAGGCAATCCACTCACCTCAGCTCCCCAAGGCGTGGGATTACAGGCTGAGCCACCGAGCCCGGCTTACCCCACATCTTTAAAACAAAAAAATTTTAAAAAGAAAAAGAAATGAGAAACAGAAGAAACACACAGAAACAAATAAAATGGGAGACTTAAGCCCTTAAGTATCAATAATTATGCACATGATATACATGTAAACATAACAATTATATGACAAAAATTGAAGAGTGGACAAAAACATGACCCAGTTTTATGCTGTCTATGAGAAACTCACTTCAAATGTAACACATAGATAGGTTGAAAGTAAAGGAATAGAAAATATATATTATGCAAACATTTATTGTTAAAGAGGAGGATTAACTACATTAATAGCATATAAAGTAGACCTCAAAGCAAAGAAAATCACTAGGGACAAAAAGTAACATTACATGATGATAAAATGCTCCATACACCAAGAAGACAACAATTCTAAATGTGTATGCATCCAACAATGAGCTTCAAAATACATAAAGCAAAATTCAATGGAGCTGAAAAGAAAAATAGATAAATCAATCATGACTGAAGGCTTCTATACCCCCATTCTGAATGGTTGTCAGAATATGAGCAAGGATGTAGAAGAACCACCAACTAATTAGATCTAATGAACATTTATAGAACACTCTACCCAACAACAGAATATTCATTCTTTTCAAACAAACATTGAACATTCACATCAATAGACCTTGAGTTATAGAATAACATTTAACACATTTAAAAGAATTGAAAGCACAGAG
This sequence comes from Carlito syrichta, assembly GCF_000164805.1. NCBI lineage: Eukaryota > Metazoa > Chordata > Mammalia > Primates > Tarsiidae > Carlito > Carlito syrichta. The sequence continues at coordinate 577,199 of NW_007252933.1, forward strand.
TATGTCCTCTAACAATAGTGGAATCAAAATAAAACTCAATAACAGAATGACAGCATGAAAATCTCCAACACAATACTTGAAATTTTAAAAATGTGCTATCAATAATTCATGGCCCCAAAAGGAAATCACAAGGAAAATAAACAATTGAACATAATTGAATGAAAATTAAACAAAAACACTTACATGTCTTGTGGGACTAAAATTGAAATTGTAGCATGCAGTTAACACAGTGTTGGCAGGAAAATTTATTGTGCTAAAAACTTACATCAGAAAAAAGAAATTATCTCAAAACAATAATTTAAATTCCTACCTCAAGAGCCTAGCAAAGTAAACTGAAAGCAAGAAAAAGGAAGGAAATAATATGATTGGAATAGTAAAACAATAGTGAAAATTAATGAAACAAAAAACTGGTTATTAAAAAAACCAAAATTTAAAAACTTCTAGCAAGATTTGCAAGATAAAGAAAAAAGACACACATCACCAATATCAACTATAAAACAGGGTTCTTACAACACCTCTTGCCATCACTGACAGGACAATAAGAGAATATTATGAAAACGGACATCTTGGAAGAAAAGGAACTGTTTCTCAAAAACCACAAACTACCAAAACTTCACCAAGATAAAACAGATGACCTGAATATTCCCTTACCTATTACATAAATTGAACTTGTAATTTAAAAACTTCCCAAAAGAAATCTCTGGACCCATAGGGCTGCACTGAAGAATTTTATCAAACATTCAAAGAAGAATTAACACAAGTTTTACTCAACCCACTCCAGAAAAAATAAGAGGATGAAACATTTTCCAACTCTTTATGAGGCCACCAATAACCTGATACCTTATGAAGCCCTGACACCCAAACCAAAGACAGCATACCTACAAACAGACTACAGAACAACACCTCTCATGAACTTAGACATAAAAATTCTCCACGAAGTAATAGCAAATTTAATCCAACAATGTATAAAAGGAATAATCATATATCATGACCAAGTGGGATTTATTCCATGTATGTAAAGTTGGTTCAGAATTTAAAAATTAATCAATGTAATCCACTATATCACAGGTTAATGAAGAAAAATGGCATAAGCATATCAATTTATACAGAAAGGGATTTGACAAAATGCAATCCCCCTTCGATATAAAAATCCAGTACATTAGATAGAATGGAATTTTCACAATCTCTAAAGAGCACATACACAAAACCTGCAGCTAGCATCATACTTAATGGTGAAAGGTTGAATTCTTTCCCTTTATGACTGAAGAAAAGGCAAGTATGTCTGCTCTCACCATGTTTATCCAATATCATCTTGGAAGTTCTGGCCACTGCAATAAGGCAAATAAATAAAAGTCATAGAGGTTAGGGGGAAAATGAAATGCAACCATCTCTTTTTGAAGACTATTCAACTGTCTATGTAGAAAATCCCGAGAAAATACAGTCATCTCTTGGTATCCACAGAGGATTTGTTCCAAGATCCTAACTCCCCCCACCACCTGTGCATACCAAAACCCAAGGATGCTCAAGTCCCTACTATAAAATGGCATAATAATTTGCATACAACCTATGTGCATCCTTCTGTATACTTTAGTTCATCTCTAGATTACTTGTATTACCTCACACAATGTACGAGGAGGAACCCAAGAAAAGACAAAATTATTTTTTGGAGGGGGTGCTTTGTAGTACAGGCTTCAGCCCCATAGGTAAGTGTTCTAGGAACCCATTGGCATCAGTTTACCAGCTAGCACTGTTATGAGAGGCTGTGTTCAGCTTCCCTCTCTCTCTCTCTCTCTCTCTCTCTATATATATATATATATATATTTTTTTTTTTTTTTTTTTTTTTTTAAGATTCTTTCAACTTGTTTGTCCATTTCATGATGGGTGATTTACAAGTGCTCCTGCCATATCACACTGAGTGTTCAAGAGTTTTTTGACCCCAAACGGGACAAACCCTATACCCCATCCTCCTTATTCACCCAATCTTGCTCCGAGTGACTTTTTTGTTGTTTTCCTGGATGAAAAGTTCTCATTTTGCTGATGTGGAAGAGGTAAAACAAAAAATGGCAGAAGCACTAAAAGGCATCAAAATGGAAAGGTTCAAAAACAGTTTTGAGCAGTGGAAAAAGCATCTTGATGGGTGTATTGCATCAAATGGAGAATACTTTTAAGGTGGCTGAAGTTTAAACATGTAAGAATAAATACACAATTTTTAATAAATAAACTTTGGGTTTTTTTTTTTTTTTTAGTTCACCCTCATAAATACTATGTAGTTGTTATACTGTATTTTTTAAGGTTTGTATTGTTTTTTATTCTTCCCAAATATTTTCTCTCTTTTTTTTAAATGAGAAAGCAGGATTTATTAAGAGGACAGAAAATCTCCCACAGTGGGAGGGGACCCGAAGGGGTTGCCCCTTCCCAAATATTTTCAATTCATAGTTACTTGACTCCACCAATGCAGAATCTGCAGATATGAAGGGTTGACTACATACAAGAAACAAAAATAATAATAATGAGTAAAACTAGTAAGGTTGAAAGCTACAAGATCCACACTCAAAAACCAATTGCATTTTTCCAAACTGACAATGAACTGAAAACCAAAATAAAAAATGCAATGCCATATACAGTTACTCCAGAAAAATGAAATAGTATACACTTACAGGATCTGTATGCTGAAATTACAAAATTTGGATGAAGGAAATCAAAGAAGACCTAAATGCTTGGAGAGACATACTGTATTCATGGATTGGAAAAGTCAACACAATAAAGATGTCAATTCTTCCTAATTGAATCTATAGGTTTTAATGTAATTCCTATCGAAATGTCAGCAAGGTTTTTAATAGCCATAGAGAAGTCTGCTTTAACATTGAAAATAAAGGTCCCAGAATAGACAAAACAATTCTGAAAAAGAAATGAAAGCATAAACAACCACAAATAGCCAAAACAATCCTTAGCAAAAGAAACAAAGCGGGGGTATCATACTTCCAGACTTCAAACTTTACTATAAGGATACAGTAATCAAAACAACCTGGTGTTGGTACAAGAACAGGCACAGAGACCAATGGAACAGGATAGAGATTCTGGAAGCAAAGCTTCAATTCCTCAACCAACTCATCTTTGACAAAGCTTCCAACAACAACCACCGAGAGAGGAGAACCTATTCAGTAAATGGTGCTGGGAAAACTGGCTGACCACATGCAGAAGATTGAAACAGGACCCCTACCTATCACCATACACAAAATTTAACTCTAACTGGATCAAAGACCTAAACATAAAATCTCGAACTGTAAGAATCTTAGAAAATGCAGGAGACACCCTTATGGAAATTGGAACTGGCAACCAATTCCCATTTGGAATCCTAAAGGTCAATACCTTAAGAAATAAGATAAACAAGTGGAACCTCATCAAAGTAATAAGCTTCTGCAAAGCAAAAGAAATCGTCAAGAGATCAGGGAGATAGCCCACAGAATGGGAAAAATATTTGCCAACTGCATCTGACAAAGGCCTAACATCTGGAATCTACAAGGAACTCAAATGTGCCGAAAGGAAAAAAAACAAACAGCCCCATCAAAAAGTGATGAAAAGACATGAATAGACACTTCTCAAAAGAAGACATATGGGCAGCCAACAGACACATGAAAAAGTGTTCAGCCTCACTCATCATCAGAGAAATACAAATCAAAACCACATTGAGATACCACCTAACCCCAGTAAGAATGACCAATATTAATAAAACAAACAACAACAGATGCTGGTGAGGAGGCAGAAAAAAAGGAATGCTTCTACACTGCTGGTGGGAATGCAAACTAGAGCAACCTCTCTGGAAGATAGTGTGGCGATTTCTGAAAGAACTAGAAATTGACCTTCCATATGACCCAACAATTCCCCTATTGGGAATATACCTAGAGAAACTCAAATCATTCTACCAAAAAGATACCTGCACACCTATGTTTGTTGCAGCTCTATTCACAATAGCAAAAATATGGAACCAACCATATTGCCCATCAAAGCTGGACTGGATTAAAAAAAATGTGGTACATATACACAATGGAATATTATGCAGCCATAAAGAAAGACAAACATATGAACTTCGCAGCAACTTGGTTCGATTTGGAGTCGATCATACTCAGTGATCCATCACAGAAACAAAGAACAGAGTACCATATGTTCTCACTCATAAGAGGACCTTGAACAATTATAATGCTATAAGAAATGGATTGGCAATAGTGGGAAACTGTCAGGAGAGGGGGGTGATATTGGCAGTTGAGGGAAACTGCTAGGGGAGGGAGGGGCATGCCTCATCAACAAGGGTACTTGCATAATCAACTGTTGTTATACCTAACCCTGAATTGTAGTTCACATCTTTATAATTAAAAAAAAAAAAATGAAAGCAAAGGAGTTGTTTTGTTGTGGTTGTTGTTGTTTTTTCTGATCTTAAGGCTCAACTATACAGCTATAGTTATCAGGAAATGTGCTCCTAATGGAGATATAAACACTGATAACAACAGAACACACTAGAGAACCCAGACAAAGACCCACAGATATATCAATTTTAGATTTGCCAATTTGTCTTTGGTAAAGAAGCAAAAGCAATTCAATGGAGGAGAAATAGTTTTTTCAATAAATGTTGTTGAAGCAACTGAGTAGCCATAGGCAAAAAACAAAAATAAAAACAAATCTCACACCTTGTATAAACATTAATTCAAAACAGATCATAAACTTAAAAGTAAAACATAAAATTATAAACCTTCTAATGAAAAAAGACACAGGAAACGATCTTTAGGACCTAAGATTAGGCAGAGTCTTTAGATCTGACATCTTGAACTGAATAAAAGCAGTTACAAAATATATCAAAATTTGTGGGATAAAACTTTGTGTGCTACAGCAGTAGATGGAGGGATATTTATGTCATGAAATTCTTAGATAAGAAAAAGAGAGTTCTATGAAAAAAAAAACAAAGCAAGTAAAAGGGGGGAAAAAATAAACATAAGAGCAAAAATCAATAAAATTTAATTAAAAAATAGAAAGTCAATTCAACCAAAAGCTGTTTAGTTTTTTAAAGATATAAATATAACAAAGCTTTATTAAGTAACCTTGGATTCACTAGTTAACTCATTGTCACAATCACTTTTTAAAAAAAAATCAGATCACCTTTAAAAATATATATTTATTTATTTTTCTTTTTTATTTAATTTACTTTTTTGATTTTTATTAAAAAATTGTCTTTAACTAATTAAAATAGAGTCAGGATCTTGCTATGTTGCCTAGACTGGTCTTGAACTCCCGTCTCAAGCCATCCTCACAGCCTCACCCTCCCAGACTACAGGGATTATAGGGATGAGCCACCGTACCTGGCCCCATTTTCTTTATTTTTACAATTTATTGTCTACCTACCTATCTATCCAACCACCTATCTGTCTAGTTTTAGAGGCAAAGCCTTGTTTCTTCGCCGATGCTGGAATATAGTGAAGCAATCTCAGTTCACTGCGGCTTCGACCTCCTGAAACATAATTTGACCCACTGCTGTTTTTTGAGTTATTGATGATAGCCATCCTGACTGGAGTTAGGTGGCACCCCAGTGTGATTTTCTTTTTTTCTTTTTTTTCTTATTAATGATAGCCATCCTTACTGGAGTTAGGTAGTATCTCACTGTAGTTTTGATTTGCATTTCTCTGATGATTAATGAGGCTGAACAGGTGGAGAACCAAATAAAAAACAAAATCCCATTCACAATAGCCACAAAAAAATCAAATACCTTGGTATCCATCTAACCAGAGAAGTGAAAGACCTTTACAATGAGAACTACAAAATGCTACTCAAAGAAATCAAGGATGACACAAACAAATGGAAAAAAATCCCATGCTCGTGGATTGGAAGAATCAATATTGTCAAGATGTCCACCCTACCCAAAGCAATGACAGATTCAATGCAATACCCATCAACATCATTTTTCACAGACCTGGAAATGACGATACAGAAATTCATATGGAAACAAAAAGAGCACATATAGCCAAAACAATCTTTAGCAAAAGGGACAAAGCAGGAGGTAACACACTTTCAGACCTTAAACTTCATTACAAGGCCACAGTAATCAAGGTGGCTTGGTACTGGTACAGAAATAGGTATATAGACCAATGGGATAGGATAGGGATTCCAAAAGTAAAAACATAGTCTCTCAATCAGCTCATCTTCGATAAAGCCACCAATAACAATCACTGGGGAAAAGAGACTACATTTAGCAAATGGTGCTGGGAAAACTGGCTAACCACATGCAAAAGAATGAAACTGGACCCCTACCTATCACCATATAAAAAAAATCAGCTCAAAATGGATCAAAGCCCTAAACATAAAACCTCAATCTTTAAGAACCCTAGAGCCGGGCTTGGTGGCTCAGCCTGTAATTCCGCGCCTTTGGGAGGCTGAGGTGAGTGAATTGCTTGAGTCCATGGGTTTGAGACCCACCTGGGCAGCGAGACCTCATCTCTACAATAAATAAAAAAAAAAAAATCTGCCGGGCATGGTAGCGCATGCCTGTAATTCCAGCTACTCGGAAGTCTGAGGCGGAAGGATTGCCGGAGCCCAGCAGGTGGAGGCTGTGGTGGCCAGCGGCCGCTGCACTCCAATCTGGGTGACAGAGTGAGACTCCAACTCAAAAAAAAACCAAAAAACAAAAACATCCTTATGCATATAGGAGTAGGCAATGAATTCTTGACCAAGTTCTCAAAAGAAAATACCATAAAAGCTAAGCTAGATAAGTGTTTATTTTTAAAATCAACAAAATTGAAAGAAAAAAGAAAACCTCTTCAAACTAACCAAGAGAAAAAAAAGACAGTAGACAAAAATACCAATATCAGAAATGAATAAGGGGACATCACTATAGACCTCACAAAGATTAAAGGAATAAGTGAACACTGCAAATAATTATATGTCCATAAATTCAACTCTTTGGAAGAAATAGGCCATTTATTCCTAAGAAACAAATGACCAAAACTAGCTCAAAGAGATACAAATAACCTGAATAGCCCTATATCTATTAAAGACATTTACTCCATGGTTTTAAAACTTCTAACAAAAAACAATCAAGGCTCACATGGTTTCACTGGTAAATTTCACCAAACAGTTAAGGAAAAATAATATAAATTCTATACAATTTCTTCCAGAAAAAAAGAAGATTGAACACTTTCCCATCTATGCTATGAAGGCAGAAATTTCCCCTGATACCAAAATTAGACAATAATTTCTAAGAAAAGAAATCTACAGAACAATATTCCTCATGAACATAGACACAAAAATCCTTAACAAGATATATTAGCAAATTTAGTATAGAATAAATATATTAAATATATAATATATCATGCACAAGTGGAGATTATCCCAGGATGCAAGGTCAATTCAGTGTTCAAAAATAACTCAATGTAACTCACCATATAAACAAACAACAGATCAGCTCAATATATGCAGAAAACACATTTGGCAAAATTCAACATTCATTTATGGTAACAATTCTCAGCAAACCAAGAATAGAAGGGAAATTCATTAACAATAGAAAGCACATCTACAAACACCCTACAGCTAACAAAGTCTTAAATGGTGAAAGATCGAATGCTTCCCCTCTAAGATCAGTAACAAGGCAAGTATGTCTTCTCTCACCACTCCTATTCAACATCATACTGGAAGTCCTAGCGCATTAAAGCAAGAAAATAAATAAGTAAATAATATATGGGTTGGATAGGAAAAAATAAAGTCATCTTTACTTGATAACCACTGAAAATTCACCCCCCCCGACAAAAATCTACAACAAAGTTCCTAGAAGAAGTAAGTTGAGATTAGCAAGGTCAAACAATAAGAGGTTAATATACAAAATCAGCTGTAATAAATAATTAAAATATATAATTTAAAAAGTATCATTGATAATAATAACAAAAAGACTTAAATAAATGGAAAGACACACAGTGTTAACTGTCAGTTCTTTTGAATCTGATCTATAGAAAATGCAATCTCAATAAAAATCCCAGAGATACTTTTTTTGGTAGATTTTAAAATTTATAAGGCAGCCAAAAAATTTTGGAAAGAAGTGAAAAGTTAGAGGACTTAGGTTAGCTGATTTTGAAACAGTAATAAAGACAATTATGATGTTGTCAAAAGAATAGATACCTAGTTAAATGAAACATAATTTGACCCACACAGACAGTCAGGTGATTTTTGGCAAAGAAGCAAAGGGCAATTCAAGGGAGAAAAGTTATTTCAATTAATGGTGCTGGACCATACCTCATACCTTATTTTTAAAAACGAACTCAAAATGGATTCTAGTCATAAATATAGAATAAGAAATTATCACATTTTGGGGATGAAAACAGAAGAAAATCTGATGACTTCGGTTTAGTAGAGTATTTAGCTACAGCACCAAAAGCATAGTTCATAAAGAAAAATAGGTAACTTGCACTTATCAAAATTAAAAACAATTGCTCCAGGAAAAACCCTAGTAAAAGAATGAAAACACAAGACACAGATTAGGAGAAAATATTTGCAATCTGAATATCTGATAAAGATCTTATGTCCAGAATACAATGAAGAAACTCAATCTTTTTTTTTTTTGAGTTGGAGTCTCACTCCGTTGCCCAGGCTGGAGTGCAGTGGCACACTCACGGCCACCCCAGCATCAACCTGCTGAGTTCTGGCGATCCTTCTGCCTCAGCCTTCCAAATAGCTGGAACTACAGACGCGCGTTATCACGCCCGGCTAGTTTTGATTTATTGTAGAAATGAGATCTCGCCAAGTTGCCCGGGTTGGTCTTGAACCCACAGGTTCAGGTAATCTACTCAACTCGGCCTCTCAAAGTGCTGGGATTACAGGCTGAGCCACCGAGCCTGGCCAGAAACTCAACTTAAGAAAACAAACAGTCCAATTTAAAAATGGGCAAAATACCTGAACAGATACTTCACCAAAGAAGATATACAGAGGTCAAATATATACAAAAAATATGGTGTTGAGTAAATACATTAAGTAAATGCAATTAAAACCACAATAAGATACCACTAAACATGTCTTAGCCATATTAGGGTGTCTAAAATAAAACCTGACTATGTACAATACTGGAGAGGGTATAAAGCAATTATAACTCTCGTACATTGCTGATGAAAATGAGAAATGGTACAGCCACTTTGGAAAATAGTTTGGCAGTTTCTTATAAAGTTAACATACACTTAGCATACTAGCCAGCAATCTCATTTCTAGGTATTTATTTATATCCAAGTGAAATGAAAACTTATAGTTCGAAGCCATTCTCCATAGATCTCTTGCATTTCTACATATCTTGCAACAGAGGCAATGTCTGTTCTGGTCTATCTTTTCAAGATGTTTATATAGGGAACAGCCTTGGAAAATAGAAATAACGTCTCTCTTCATAGCAAAGAGCCAGCATGCTTATTGTGTGGTATAAAGATAATATTTAACTCCAGATCAAAGGGCCAGCATGTTTATAGTCCATTACAGAAGATTTAGTTTCTTTAAGATCAGGGTCCTTCTTCTTCAATATAACCTAATGAGTATGCAAGTGTTACCTGGCACTTATTGTTTCACCTTCTGGGAACTAGGATTCAGGGAACTGATGTAAGAAAATGCTAATACTCTGGTACAGCTATCATTGTGAGTATAAAAAACCGTTGGTCTCTGATCTAAGAGCCTTGGGCATTCTGCCAGCACCCATACTAGTTGGCAAGTAAGGTAAAATCTCAGACCCCACACCATTCTTGACAAATATTCACACAAAAACTTGTAAGCAAATGTTTACAGCAGCTTTATTTATAATGCCCCAAAAGGCAAATAACACAGATATTCTTCAATAAGGAATGCATAAACAGTTTTGTATCCATACTCACCAGTAAAACTCCACTGATCAGTAAAACACAACTGATAAATAAAAAGGAACAAACTCTTGCTTCATGAAACAAGTTGAATGAATCTCAAGTGCATTTGGTAAGTGAAAGAAGCTAGAACCAAGAGGTTCTCTTGTACTGATTCCATTTATATGACATTCTGAAAAAGAAAAAGCTATAATGGACAGAGTAGCATATCCGTAGTGAACAGCAGAGCGGAGAGGTTCACTATATGAGGACATTTTGGGAGTGATAGAACTGGTCTCTTTGGTACTGTGGTAGACAGAGATGACTCCATGCATTTGTCAAAATCCATAGACCTAGACACCAAAAAGAGCGTTTCACAGTATGTAAATTAAAAGATGATTCTACTAAGATGCAAGGGGAACCCAAGATGGAAATAGAGCCAGACTATGACCAATGGCTCTCACTGCATCACTAATGAATGACATAACCACACTGAAGGGATCGGGTAAGAAAGTACCTGACTTAATAACTTAGGAAACATTTTTTGACTGGATGCTGTGAAGTTACACAGAAAAAGAAACGTACTCAAACACTATAGCCAAAAAATTAGTTCCTTGTAGAGTATGAGTTAGCAAGCCTGAAATGACTTTATATGTACACTAGGGTTGAAAATAGAAGTAAGTAGATTATAGGTAATAAGAGTCAGGTTCCTCATGTTTAAAGACATTGTAAATAGGCAAAAAGGTTCATTATGAATGAATCCTGTGGCTCTGGATCGAAGCTAGAGGAATCAGTATGAATGTGTGATTTGTTTATTTAATGTAAATATAGATAGAAATATAAATACAGAAATACAGATGTTTGTGGATACATGGTATATTACATTTATATATGTGATATCTATATATAATAGGCCATGTATATACATATATATGTATATATGTATGTGTACATATATATATAATAGAAATAATATATATTTCTATTTCTGTCCGAGAGAGCCCAGAAGCAGTGATAAAATCCAGTAAAAATAAGCATACCTACATGCCTAGGTCTTGAGCATTTGCTAATAAAAGAAACCAGGAATCCTTGGAGAAGTGATAGATTACAGGGTTGGGAAAATACAAGATGATCATGAAACTTCCTGGAGTGCCAGAAAGTCAAGAAACGTTAAAGGTTAAAAAAAAAGAAAAGAAAGAAAAAAGAAAAGAAAAGAAAAAGATGGATGGGTGTTTAAAGGACAGGAGAGGCAGCCTGAGGGAGTTTCCCTTGGCCAAAGAACCAACAGGTTTAGTAACAAAATAAATAAGAATAATATTAGATTATAACTCAGAGTAAAAGGAACTATTCATGAGTCCAAACTGACAAAAATACATACATTAAAAAATTAAAGGTGGGAAGGGGAAGCTCTCCTTTATAGAGCAATCCAGCAAAAAAAATATAAAAGGAATGAAGGAAATAGAAAATCACCATCAGTTCAGTAATAATTACTATAGGGAAGATCCACCATTGAATGCTGATATTAGTAGGCAAAAGTTTAAGGAAAAAATATATTTGCATAAACTCAAAGTACCTTCTCCAAAACACTTATTCACAAAGGGAAAAATTAATAACTTTACAGGGGAGAAACCTGGCAGACACCAACTTAACCTAATGATCAAAGTTAACATCATGATAAAGGGCATATCTATACCATGTGTGCCTTGCCACGATGCACTGAAAAGAGCACATCGCCTCTGTAGTATTTGTCTCCTAAATCCATAACCACATTCTTTTTTTTTTTGAGTTGGAGTCTCGCTCTGTCGCCCAGACTGGAGTGCAGTGGCCGCTCCCGGCCACCGCAGCCTCGCCTGCTGGGCTCCGGCGATCCTTCCGCCTCAGCCTTCCGAGTAGCCAGAATTACAGGCGCGTTCTACCACGCCCAGCTGATTTTTTCATTTATTGTAGAGATGAGGTCTCACTGCCCAGGCAGGTCTCGGACCTGCGGGCTCAGGCAATGCACTCACCTCAGCCTCCCAAAGGCGCGGATTACAGGCTGAGCCACCGAGCCCGGCATAACCACATTCTAATCATGAGGAAACATCAGCCAAAATCAAACTGAAGAATATGCTACAAGATATCTGACCAGTAGTCTTCAAAAGTGTTAAGGTGGTAAAAGACAAGGAAAGACTAAAAAACTGCCACAGACTGGAGGAGTCTAAGGAGGCATTGCAAAAGTCATATGACTTTTGCAATCCTGGACAGGATCCTGGAACATAAAAGGGACACTGGTGGAAAAACTGAAGTCTGAATAAAATGAGTTATGTAATTAATAGTACCCATGTGAGTTTCTCAGTTTTGGTAATTATGCTATGGCTATGTCAGATGTGAGCATTAGAGGAAGTTAGGCAAAAGATAAATGGGAATTCCTTTGCAACTCTTTTGTAAGTCTACAATTATTTCAAATGTAAAAATTAAAAGCAAAACCAAACAAACTACTCCTATAGGATGTGTGCAGCAGAAATGTAGTTCAGATGGTAAACAGAGCCCAATCTCAATAGTCTTTTGTTGACAAGCCCACTGTTGAAAGGATGGTGGCCAAGCTGGGAGAAAGCCAGAGAGAATTCTGGGAAAGATGGTCTGGAAGTGGCACCTGTTTTAAATCTACCTGCACCCACTTCCCTCACCCGCCTCACCCCTCCCAACTACTGAACAGGCACTGCGACAGGTTTTGCTTCCCTGGCCTTAGGAATGACTGTGGCTGTTAGAGGAGCCACTGCTCCCTGACACCAGCACAGAGCAGGCTCAGAACACCATGAGTGTTACAGGGTTGATTACTGGACCAAACCAGTCGAAAGAATAATAGAAGAATTTGGTCTTCTTTATTATCATTATTATTACTTTTGTTTGTTTATTTTTCATTGACAAATAAAATATATACTTTTGGTGTACAGTGTGATCTATAAATACACATGCATTGTGGAATGTGGAATGGTTAAATCAGGCTAATTAACATATCCTCACATACTTTTTTTGAGGTGAGGATATTTAAAATCCACCCTCTTAGCAATTTGCGAGAATACGGTTATTAACTAGAGTCACCATGCTGTTATTAACTAGAGTCACCATGCTGTACAATAGATCTCCAGAATTTATTTCTTCTAGTCTAACTAAAACTATGCACCCTTTGACCAACATTCCTCCATTCTCACCCCGCCCCTGCCTCCAATCCCTGGTAACTACCATTCTACTCTGCTTCTATGGGTTCAACTTTTTTAGATTCTGCATATAAGTGAAATCATGGGGTATTTTTCTTTCTGTGACAGGCTTGTTTCACTTAACATAATGCACTCCAGGTTCATCCATGTTGTTGAAACGGACAAAAATGTCTTCTTCTTTAAGGCTGTGTAGTATTCCATTGAGTTTATATACCATATTTTCTTTATCCCTGGGCTTTTAAAAAATGATTTTTGGACATTCAACAAGACATCAAAGGAGCATCAATGAAGATTTTTAAGGAGGACAGAATCATGCTTTATGAGAATATATGTTTTTAACTAAATGGTTAAGATCTAAAGAGATGGCTGACTGTACTTATTCATTATTTTACACAAAGCAGAACCCAACAGTGTTTTTATCCAATGAGATTACATATATAATATCTTGTTATCACAAATCCTAAATTAGTAGGCTTTGAATTAGCAAGGTATTATCTATTACCCACAGTTTGTGAAAAGACAGAATATACGTCACAAGTAATTTTTTGGTTCAATCCTGGAAATTTAACAAATTAAGTATGAATTTAAGACTTTTTCCCAGGATAAGGTAGACAGTTAAGTCAAAATCTTACAGGCATTATTATTTTTTATAGAACAATTTTTCTCCTCGCATTTCACAAAAAAACCCCAAGGGAACCCTGGTGCATCTCAATGGCAGTATAAGCACTGCTTTGGTTAATATTTAGGGAGATCAGCTGGGCTCGGTGGCTCAGCCTGTAATCTCGCGCTTTGAGAGGCTGAGGTGAGTGGATTGCCTAAGCCCGCGGGTTCGAGACGCGCCTGGGCAGCGAGACCTCATCTCTACAATAAATAAAAAATCAGCCGGGCGTGGTAGCGGGTGCCTATAATTCCAGCTACTCGAAAGGCCGAGGCGGAAGGATCACCGGAGCCCAGCAGGTTGAGGCTGCGGTGGCCGGAGCGGCCACTGCACTCCAGTCTGGGTGACAGAGTGAGACTCCAACTCCAAAAAAAAAAAAAAAAAAAAAAAAAGAATATTTAGGGAGATCTGTTCATGTCCATTTGTGGCTTCCTGTCAAGTCTGGGACTCTAAACTCAGGCACTGAACTATTTTAAAGATGTTTGTGATATATATTTGACTTTATTTTGTGTGTGTGTGTGTGTGTGTATGAAATGGGGTCTCGTTGTGTTGCCCAGGTCCAAACTGGACTCAAATTCCTGGGTTCAAGTGATCCTCCTACCTCAGCCTCCCAAGTAGCTGAGACTATTGATGAATACCATCATACCTGGCTCCTATACTTGACTTTTTAATAACAACTTTTAGTCTCAATTTTACAAATATCTGGAATGCTATATGGCTCTGGAAAGCTTTTAAAATTAAGGTAAAGTCAAGACAAGAGAAAATTTAGGTAAAGGAAAGTCCTTCTCTATAGTCTGAAAATGCCTAGAACGGTAGGTTTAAAGTCTCCAAGTAAAATGCAGGACTCAAGGAAGTTATTTCATACTCTTACTGTATCCTCCTGCCTTATTTCTTCTTGCTTTCGGTCCTAAACACTCAGATTATACTGCATGTTTCCACAAGTTCATTACTATAGAATAAAATCCAATGTAAAGAATAGCTACAATATACCCCCTTGAAACAATCATGAAACTTCAGGAAAAACACATCTGAATGTCTGAGTACAAAAAAAATTATATTTTGATATATATGAAATATATATTTCACAAAGGAGCTGAGATCTGAGCCAAGGGCAGAGCTGGAAATAGAGACTGAATAGAAGCTTATGTAAGCTCTGTGATATTGACAAATGAGATTGGATTCATATGACCTTTGTCAACAAAATGAATGTCTATGTAAAGCCACTGCCATCCTTGGGGTACAAAGCACTTCTCAAGAATTTCTATCCTGTGAATAAATCCAGTACACAGGTGAGAAGCTTGGGTTTCTTCTCCCAGATTTAGTCTCCGTTTTACCTTAATGTCTCTAATCCAGGACTGAACTTGTTCCAAGTTATCTTCATTGATTTCAGCAAGTTTTCCCCGCCAAGCTACTGCTTGACCATCAAACTTCACAAAATTGAATTTGCTTTTATATTTCAGCTGTTCCTGTAACAGATCATTATTATTTAACCATAAAATCACTCAAATGTAAACAAAGGTTAGGGCAGCTCACAGTTTGATAAACTTTAATCACCATGATACGTATTTTCAGATCATGAAGCTAAAAATTACACTCAATACAGAAAATGTTTTCCAGTATAGACATTTAAATAAAATGTGTACAGTTTGTATGTTAAGACCTTTACAAATGTATATATGTGCATATGAATATATATGTCACATACATGTATAAGTCAACATATAAAGTTATATTAACTATTGACTCTAATACTAACATTAATGGTATATCAAATAAACACACTAAATGCAATATGCTTAATGAAAAGAAATCTAAAACAATATCATTTCAGTCATCATCTTCTGGGTAAGACTTTTATTTGGTTACAGACTTATTCACTTGCCCATATTTCTCCAGTAAAGATTTGTCAAATTAAAAACTGCATTTTGTTAAGCAAAAAACAAAAACAAAAAACCCTGTATTTTGCATTTCTTACATGCTCCCCACAGTCATTTCTGTAGTTAATACTTACATCTATATTATGAATTCATGACAGTACTATGATACTCCTTTATATTTTGAAACTAGAAGTACAGAAACTTAAACAGCCTGCTTCAGGTCATCAAATTCAGACTCAGCACAAATACAATGAGAACTGAAAGCTCTTAAACATCAGCTTACACTCCTCCCATAGGCTAGTGCACACATCATCCCTAATAAATATTTGAAATTAAAATAAAAATGCCAAGATTAAGAGTATCTGGAGACCAATGGAGGTATGTGTATACCACAATTATCAGGATAGAGAAAATCTGAAACAATGAACATAGAAATCCCCTCAAGCTACCCATGTGTGATGGAAAGAACCCACTGGAGAAAGCATCTGCTTGCAAAGGAGAATTAATGAGTCTCTAACTGGCAAAAGAGAGGAGCTTTTCCTGAATTGGCTTTCTTATGAATTTTTTATGTCCCTGTTCACTGCTCATGACAACTACATACAGATAGATGAGGAGTGGTGGAGATGTATTTACGATACACAGATCCCCAAATGTGTAAACCTTGACAATTCCGTCCAACCTGTATGAACTGAATGATCTTGTCCTTCACAAAGTCCAGTTTGCTCTTCATTGAATGAGATGTATCGATGAGGACATAGACACCATCATTATGTACTTTTCCAAAGAGGATTTGACTCCCATCCTGTAGCCATTTAATCCTAGGCAGGAAATAGGTTAAAAGTGAATGGGTAGAGCCTGCAAGGAACAAGAGCATCTTCCTAGGAACTTAATGATGCATCTACAGAGGATAGAGCTGTGCTATATTAGTTAAACCCAATCTTCTGTGAGCGGATTATTTACTCTGAGGTTTTTCTGTTGAAAAGTCTACACTTAGACTGTCTCGCTTATCATCATCCTCCACTACCCATCATCAATCCAAGCAAAACAGAACTAAGAAAATGAACATGACAGAGAAAAGAAAAGAAAAGGTGCCAAAGAAAAAAATAAAAACTTGTAGTCATCTGATATTTTGAGGCCCTCCGCTATGACTTCAGACCATTTGTTCTTTTAGTCCTGCTGACAGCAGTCAAGCTAGTAAAGCCAGCACATTCCTGCAGCATTAATGAAGCTTATAGGCAGTACCAAGCACCCCAGAGTCCTGCAAAAACCAAGGGCCAGGTGGTTATGTGAGAAGAACTGCTCCTGGGGTTCTCATCACAGGTTCTCATCACAGGATTATTAAATTAAATTCACAACTACAGGCAAAGCCTGGAGGGTGTGGGTGGGGAAAGACGATAGAAAAAAATTTGAAATTGAGTTCAGGGTTCAGCAAGGCTTAGGCAACTAAAATTTGTAGGGCAAAATGCTGAAAGGGAGGTTATGGCACAGAAACAGGGAGAGAAAGAGAGTGAGAGCGAGAATGGACATGCTCCAGAGATCTCTGAAGGGTACCCTTGAAATTTTGGCTAAGTAATGATCAAGGCATGTGTGTAAAGAAACTATTGAAGCTGAGGGGCAAAAGCCACCAAAAAGGAGCAGGAGGATCAACCCCTCAGAGCGCACACAAGGCTGAGAGTGGTTGGTTCATCTACCATCAGGCACACCTCCTTAACAACATGAGGCATCAAGTAGAGTCCTCCAAGAGTATTATTGCCTTAGTAGTAGGACCAAATTAGCCCTGGCTAAAGGTTACCTTGGACATTTTCTAACATAACTTAAAACAAGTCCTAAAGAGAGCAAACTTATTTCAAGCAACTTAACTGTATCAAGAATATACATTAAAAATAAGAATAACAAAACCCAGCATCTAACAATGTAAAATTCAAAATGTCTGGCATCTAGTAAAAAATTACCAGGCATGCATAGAGCAAGGAAATATGATCCATAATCAAAAGAAAAATTGATCAGCCGGGAGTGGTGGCTCAGCCTGTAATCCCAGCACTTCGGGAGGCCGAGGCGAGTGAATTGCATGAACCTGTGGGTTCGAGACCAGCCAGGACAACTTGGCGAGACCTCGTCTCTATAATAAATAAAAAACTGGCTGGATGTGGTAGTGAGGGCCTGTAGTTCTGGCTACTTGGCAGGCTGAGGCAGAAGGATTGTCGGAGCCCAGAAGGTCAACCATGAGCATGCCACCACACTCCTGCCTGAGCTACAGAGTGAAACTCTGACTCAAAAAAAGAATTCTTTTTTTAACTTATAATTGACACATAATAACTGTACATATTTATAGGGTATAATATGATGTTTCAATGCATGTATACATAGTATTATGATCAAATAAGGGTAATTACTATATCCGTCACTTTAAATGTTTATAATTTACTTGTGAGAAAATTCAAAATCTGCTTTTCTAGTGGTCTTTAAATATACACCACATTGTGATTTGATATAGTCACCCTACTTCATAGTAGAACACCAGAACTTATTCTTCCTGTCTAACTGTAACTTTGTACCCATTGACCAACCTCCCCTGGCACCTCCATCCCTCCAACTCTAGTAACGCTAACCCTACTCTCAACTATGAAATCAGTTTTTTAAGATTCCACATATACATGAGACATATACGTGAGAGTCCATATGTACATGTGGTATTTGAAGAAAACATCAGTAAAACACTTCACGAACTCAAACTGGGTAAGGATTTTTTGAGTAAGACCTTAAAAGCATAGACAATAACAACTAAAATAGATAAAAGGCATTATCTCAAATGAAAAAGCTGCTGTACATCTCACCAACAAGGGTAACTGCACGATGAATATTTGTGTACCCAACCCTGAATTGTACTCCACAATTGCAAAATAAAAAAATTTAAAAGTTAAAAAAAAAGAAAAAGCTGCTCTGTAGCAAACAAAACAATCAATAAAGTGAAGAGAAAACCTACAGAATGGTAGGAAGTATTTACAAACTATGCCTGTTACAAGGGGTTAATGTCCAGAATATATAAGGAACTCAAACAAGTCAACAGCAAAAAACCCCCCAAATAATATCACTTAAAAATGGGCAAAACCCCTAAATAGACATTTCTCAAAAGAAGACATACAATTGGCTAATAGATACATTTTTAAATGCTCAACACCATTAATCATCAGAGAAATGCAGATCAAAACCATGAGACATCACGTCACTCCAGTTAGAATGGCTATTATCAAAAGACAGAAAAAAGAAAAAAAAAAAAGCCTGGGCCAGACTCGGTGGCTCAACCTGTAATTCCAGCACTTTGGGAGGTCGAGGCGAGACCTCCTCTCTACAATAAATCAAAAAGTAATTTAGTTGGGTGTGCACACACTGTCGTTCTAGCTACTTGGAAGGCTGAGGCAGAAGGATCGCCAGAGCCCAGCAGGTCAACGCTGGGGTGGCCGAGAGCATGCCACTGCATTACAGTCTGGGTGAGGGAGTGAGACTACGACTCAAAAAGAAAAAAAAAATCGTCGGGTGCAGTGGCTCATGCCTATAATTCCAGCACTTGGGGAGCCAAGGTGGAAGAACTGTTCGAACCCAGGAGTTAGAGGCCAGCCTAGGAAACATAGCAAGGTGGAAGGATCGCCTGAGCCTAGGAAGTCACGGCTGCAGTGAACTGTGATGTTGCCACTGCACTCCAGCCTGGGCAATAGAGTGAGAACCCAACTCAAAAAAAGAGAGAGAGACAAAAAATAACAAAAGCTAGCAAGGATGCAGAGAAAAGTAAATTTTCATACACTGTTGGTAGGGATGCAAATTAGTACAGTTTGGAAATTCCTCAAAAAATTAAAAATAGAACTACCATATGATCCAGCAATCCCATTACTGGGTTTATATGCAAAGAAAATGAAATCATTATGCTGAAGAGATATCTGCACATCCATGCTCATTGCAGCACTATTTACAATAGCAAAAATATGGAATAAACCTAAATGCCCAAATAATGATGAATAGATAAGGAACATGCCAGCCTTAATTCAGAATGAAATCCTGTCATTTGCAGCAACATGGGTGATCCCAGAAGTCATTATGTTAAGTGAAATAAGCAAGGCAGAGAAAGGCGTTCTCATTTTCAAATGATTATTGCAGACTGATACCGTACTGGTTTAAGCTCATTAGATTTAGTATCTGGTTTAATCCATAGAACAAATTTATAACTGGCATTAGTATTCCCACTTTATAAATGAGGAAGGAGGTACATAAAGACATTAATGAACTTGCCCAGGGTCACACAGCAAGCAGCAGAGCTAGGATTCAAACCCAGCTATTTCAAACCTCAGAGCCCATGCACCAAAATGAATTTGGTCTAAAATTGTCCACTGGCATCTGGGACATGAAAGCATGAGGGTAGATCATTCCCATGAGGCTGACCCTGAGGTCACACCATTAGTATACGATACTCACGAGCATTACCAGATTTTAAGGGCCCAGTAGGGTTGAAAGGGATCACGTGATCCCTTTCATTATTTTAAGCTTATTTCTAAAACACATCTATTATTCAATTGTATTCAAATATCTCACAACATTATAGCAGTTGCCTTGAAGTGTAATATTCAAGAGTACAGAGGACATTATACTGTGTACAATACACCCGCAGTACACAAAAAATGCAAGACATAAGCAGAAGCAATTCTTAACCTCCTCCAGTGATATATAACCAATGTGATAGCTACACATTTCTTTGTTGTTTTCAATGATTTTCACTGGTATGAAGATAGCTTGGAGTCTGAGCTCCAACATTCCCCTTGTTAACAAGGCTATCGGCAAACCATCAGATGGCAACCTTGACTTGACAGTGTTTACTGGCCATTTCTCTTGGTTGAGCTTTTACTTTTATATGATGGAATACTTTATTCAGCCATAAAGAAGAATAAAATCCTGTCATTTGTGACAACATGGATGAGTCGGGAGGACATCGTGTTAAGGAAAATAAGTCAGGCACAGAAAGCCAAATATCACATGTTCTCACTCATGTGGGGGCTAAAGAAATATTTTTAACTCATAGAAGTAGAGAGTAGAAGTATGGATATTAGAGATTTCAAAGGGAAGCAGAGAGGGAAGAATGGGAAGAGGCTAGTTAATGGATACAAAATTACAGCTAGATAGGAGGAATGAGTTCTGGTGTTCTATAGCACTGTAGGATAAATGTGGTCAACTATAATTTATTGCACATTTTCAAAAAGCTAGAAGAAAGAATTTTGAATGATCACAATGTTAAAAATGTTTGAGGCGATAGGTATGCTAATTACCTGATTTGATCATTATACATTGCATACACGTATCAAAATTTCACTCTGCATCCCACAAACAGGTACAATTATTACGTGTCAATTAAAAATAAAAGGAGGAAAAAGGGATCAAACAGGTTTGAATTTCAAGAGGGACTAGACCACTTATACCTTCCTGCAAATACACCAACCTCCTTTGGATCTGGGCCAGGACCATGTGAATTTTCTCGCTGTACCACCTGTATTTCTCCTTGGTAATGTTGACATGGACCAAGCTCCCATCCTTCCAGGGAGCATGGACAAACCTGCTGCAATATTTTGCATGGACTGTCTTCTTGCTGGTCTCCTAAGGAAAGGACAAAGGACAGAGCCATTCAGAAACCATTTAAGGGAAAGAATCTACAGATGGCACCTTCATCTCTTAGCGCTTAGTAGCATTGTAAATCATTCAATCATTAGTTCAACTGAACATATTTGGGGGCCTCTCCATATGGAGCTCTGTCGTAGGCGTCATGCACAAGGGTCAGAAAGACATGTGTGATCGCATCTGTGCCACAGAAAAGCTAATGATTCCAGCCAGTAGGGAGACACTAAACACGTGCATACACACACAC
>NW_007252933.1:598691-629230 GCF_000164805.1 Carlito syrichta
CACACACACACTCACACACACACTCACACACACACACTCACACACACACACACACACACACACACACACACACACACACACACACACCCACACACACTCACACACACACACACACACACACGAGGGAGAGAGAGAGAGACAGAGATATTAGTAATGCAGAGAATTAGATATTCTACCAGGTTGAGGGAGTAAGATGCGGGCAAGTCCTGGCAAAGAAGAAAGAGCTCACAGTGGAAGTGGACTGGAGGGCCAAGGAGACCATTCTGGAGGAGGTGGAACCGAGACTTACACAAAACCTCTTTTCATACTACCCCCAGCTGCAAATGAAGCAAAGAGGCCAAGAGCCCCATCCTACATCTACCATCTTCTACTGAGATGTACAGAACTGGTGCAAGGGCAGCTCCCCACCCCCACCCCAAGGAGTGCTCTCATCCTCAGATCTGTCTCTACTACTCATCCAGCTGGTGTTCATCAAGCATTCCTCCAGGCCAGGAGCACTTTTAGGCACCAGGAATACAACCCAAGAACAAACACCAAAATTCCTGCCTTCATAGAGCTCACATCACAGGAGAAGAGTCAGATAATAAGCAAATTGTGATATATTATGCAGGATGATGACAAATAGAGAAATATAAGGCAAGGAAGGATACAGGACTGAGGAAGACAGGGCTGGCGAGGAGAGGGAAACTCTTACAGAGAGTGTGAAATATGAGCAAAGACCTGAAGGAACAAAGAGTAGGGTCCGGAGGAAGTCAGAGGACATCGCAAGGGCCAAAGTCCTAAGCTAAGAGCCTGTCTGGCATGTCTGTAGAGCTTTAGGAAGGCCATTATATCCAAAAGAGAATGAGGGAGGGAAGAAAGAGTGAGATGAAATGAGGAACACGAGGAACACGTGAGGAGGCAGCCAGGCGCAGTTCCCATAAAGCCTGACAGCTGATGGAAATGACTCTGGCTTTTGCTCTGTTTAGAAAAGGGACCCCCTCAGAACTTTAATAGGAGCAGTGACACAACTCATTTATAGTATCGCAGGATGACTCTGGTTACCCTGTTGAGAACAGGGCAGAAGCAGGGAGTCAGGAGGTCAGTTAGGTGCATGGCCCAGGGCAGCAGCAGCCCTGGTGAGAAATGGTCAGACCTTGAATGGCAGATACATTCTGAAGACAGAGCCAACAGGATTTAGTGAGAGATCAGAGGTAGGAATGAGAGAAAAGAGAGGAGTCAGGAATGATTCTGAGGTATTCAACCTGGGGATCTGAAAGAACAGAGCTGGAACAAATTAACAGGAGGAAGACTGCAAGAGAGCAACTTTGAAGGAGGAAGCTCAAGATTTCGTGTCTGGTCAGTGTAATCCCAGCACTTTGGGAGGTCGAGGCGAGTGGATTGCCTGAGTCTGTGGGTTCAAGTCCCACCCGGGGAACTTGGTGAGACCTTGTCTCTACAGAAAATCAAAAATTAGCCAGGTGTGGTGGCGCGCACCTGTAGTTCTGGCTACTTGGAAGGCTGAGGCGGAAGGATCGCCAGAGCCCAGTAGGTTGAGGTTGCAGTGGCCAGGAGCGTGCCACCGCACTCCAGCCTGGGCGGCAGAGTGAGACTCTTAACTCAAAAAAATAAAAATAAAAAGATAGATTTTGTGTCTGATGTGTCAGGTTTGAGATACCTATTAGGCATCCAAGTAACATGACAAGTAGTCAGGAGGAGATCTGGGAAGGACCTAGGACTGGAGGCATACATTTGGAAGTCCCACCCCTGGCATGCACAGGGTATTAAAAGCCATGGGACTGGTTGTGATCACCTAGAGAAGGACTATGGAGAGAGAAGAGGTCTGGGGACCACGCCTTGAGGCTCTCCAGCATGGAGTTGGGGTATGGGAAAGAAGTAACAATGAAGACTGAGAAAGAAGAACCAATGAAGCAGGAGGAAAACCAGAACAGGTGAAAACAGGTCAAGTAAGAAAGAGACTGAGCAAGGACCCCTGGATGTATCAGTTCAGGTATCCCTGGAAGAAGGGGGTTTTGGTGGAGAGATGGGGACTTTTTCCTGATTGGGCTGGGTTCAAGAAAGCACAGGAGGAGAAGTGGAGAAAGAAAATGTATGAATCTCTTCTGATGAACTGAATTTGAAAGAGGAGCAGAGGACCGAGGCAAATGAGGGAGAGTCAGAGGCAAATATGGGAATCGAGAAGATGTTTCTAAGATGGGAGAAATAGCAGAATGTTTGTATGCTGAAGGGAAAGATCCAGAAACAAGGGCAATATTGAGGACATGAAGTAGGAAAGGGAGAATGGATGAAAGAGGCAAGAGAGATCCATGTACACACAGAGGGAGTGGCCTTAGACAGGACAAGGACAATCCAGCCTGTGAAAAGGAAAAACAAAGGTAGCACACACAGACGCAGATGTGGGGGTTTGATATGGAGAAAGATATTCATGATGTTCACATTCGTGTTTCATGACATGGGAAAAAAGCTTCCATGCTGAAAGTGAACATGGAGGAGGAGGTGCTGGACATTTCAGGAGAAAAGTAGAGCAAGAGGCCAAACAGATTGTTAGGCAACACAAAAGATCCACCGACATTAGAGGGCATGAATTTAAGGTGAAGCCAGGCATCATGGATGGGCATTTTCCTTCTCTTTCTGCCGGTGCAGTCAATTAATTGCACAGGCATAAACCAGAAAGACAAAGAGTTGAATTTAACCAGGGTTCAATTTGGAGTTTTTCCAGATGGGTGCAATCGTGTAAGAAGGGAAAATTGGTTGAGGATGCATGGGAGAGACAAAGAGATGGAGAGGACAGAGAAAAGGTGTTAGAAACAGTAACATGCATATCCCAGTGGGGTCGACAGATGGGTGGGACTGGAACAATAGAAATAATCCAAAAATAAGTGATCAGCAAGTAGGACATTTAGAGTCGAGGATGTGGGTTATGATTAAGAGTTATTTGCAACGACAAAGTCGAAGTCATGCCTCAGGTAGGAGTGGCAAAGGAGTGAAGGAGCAAGCCATTGGAGAAGACGAGGTCAAAGAAATGAAAGATCGGGGTATAGGAAGGATCTTCCACACGGGATTGAAATCACTAAGAACTAAAACAGACATTAAAGCCAGTGACAGCAAGAGAGAAGCTGTCGTCTTCAAGGACTGATGAGGTTGAGCTAAGACAGTAGGTGACAGGCATTGTAGCGAGTGTGGTAAGATATAGTCTGATAACAAGGGAAGAAGGAGGGAGGGAGGGAGAAGGTCAAGAAGGAGCCAAGAGGAACAAGGAGGCCGCCACCCACCAGGGCCCACAGGTTCCAGTGGAAAGGGAGAGAAACCAGCTGCCCACTCCAGGGGCTGCCAGGAAACAGGGTCCTGGAGAGGGAATCCGGACAAGTAGGGAACAGGAACATTTCAGAAGACTGGAGGCTCTGAGGGGTTTGCTGATGACTTCAAGTCCTAGAGGGTAGAGTGGAGGGATTTTAGGAGTTAGGAAGGAATACAGAAGGTCAAAGAAGGGATGTTTGAGGCATACAGGGATGAGAATTCAGGACTCTCATGAGAAGGGGCTGAAGGACTAAGATGAGATCAGCACCCACTCCCAAGGCGGGCGGAGAGGGGAACCACATCTCTGTCGCAGTGCAAGGATGGAAGGAGAAAGGTGTCTTCTCTTAT
Source organism: Carlito syrichta (assembly GCF_000164805.1). Taxonomy (NCBI): domain Eukaryota; kingdom Metazoa; phylum Chordata; class Mammalia; order Primates; family Tarsiidae; genus Carlito; species Carlito syrichta. The sequence continues at coordinate 602,337 of NW_007252933.1, forward strand.
TCTTGCCACATGCCTGGCATTGTCACCAAAAGAGTTCTCCATTCCCTCAATCCCCTCACATGGCATATCCCAAGTGTGTCTTATATATAGCTACACGGAAAACCACCAGACCATATGCTACATAAAGGCAAGCTTTGTGTCACACGGCAGCATATTCCTTGAACCGCTACATAACAAAGCTTTTTGGGTCATTGATTTCTCAGTGTCAATGGGTTTCCTGTATCTGTACCTATAAATTGGTTTTTATAGTTAAACATTTAGGGGGTCCTACCCAGTGGGAGTCTGGAGGAACTCTAAAAAAAACCTACCTATTTAACCACCTCATTTTCTCCCTACTTTATACACATCATAATTTTAAGTGTAAATCTAGTTTCAAATATGTGTTCCCAAATTGTCCCATTTTCACTAATATTTGTGAAAGAGATTAGTTGTGCTATATAATTCTCAACCTACTATTATTGGTAAGCACAAAAAATTGAGGTAAAATTCTCTTTTTATAAGTCATTTTCTTCAAACTGGTCCTGTGAGATTTCATTTAAAATTGTCAAGAAAGAATCAGGAGACAATTAGTATTAGAGCTAGCTTGAGTATACTGCATTGCCATGAGCTTGCAGTTCAAATAGAAGGGGATTAATATTTTGAAATATCAAGGGTCTAATGTATTTTTAAAATGAAAATTTAGTTATGTATGATTTCCTGAACATTACTGAGTAATGTCTGCAAAACCAGAAAAGTGTGCTGGGGGAGGAAACCCACAAATGAGATTTTCCCTGCACTGTGGCAATTACTCTGCATCCTAGGACAAGCCAGGAAACAAGTCTTGCGTCAATTCTGCATTTTTCTAATTCAATTTTTGTATTTTCCTCCTTTCAGTGCATTATAAACACACAGCAGTAAGACGGCAGGAACACAACATGGTGTGGCTAATGTATCCCCAGAGGAAAGCATCCTCCTTGGGGAGGGCGTGTGGTGCTCTGTGGTCAGCTGTTGTAGCTACAGACATCTCAGTAATGATCTTGACATTGAATTGGAGGCTTCAAGAATACATAAAGTGACACAAAGTAGAATGGTGGTGACAAGAGGCTAAGAAAGGGAGTGAGTAGGGGGAATAGAAAGAGGTTGGTTAATGGGTACAAAAATACGATCAGACAGAAAGTATCAATTCTAGTTCTATAGTACAGCAGGGAAATTATAGTTAGCAATAATTTATCGTATATTTCAAAATGGATCAAATAGAAGAACAGTAATATTTCCAACACGAAGAAAAGATAAATGTTCGAAGTGATGATATCCCAATTACCCAGATTTGATCATTACACATTATATGTATCAAAATATCACATGTACCCCCAAAATATGTACAGCCACTAGATATCAATTTTAAAAAAGAAGAAAGTGACTCTGTATTTTGGGAGGGCCTGACGTCCTGTCTGCATGTGGCTCCTTTTAAGTTCACTTTACTTTACAGTGTGTACCTGGGAATTTACCACCTCCTAAAAGGACTTTTTTGTTTGTTTGTTTTACAAATCTGCAGTATTCATTTTATCCTGATTTTCTGTTTCATACTGTGACATTTCGTAGTATATCCACACTTCTACACTCTGGACCCAGTCTTCTGGTACCTGTCCTACAACTCGCAGTTTCTCAGAGTGTAGCCTCTAGACCAGAAGCTTCACCATTGTCTGGGGATTGTAATGGATACACAATCTTGACCCCCACCTCAGACCTACTGATTCATTCACATGGTACTAGAGTTTAGAAGCTACTGCTATTGTGTATCGTCTTTCCATTGGGAGCCAGAGTGGGCACTAAAAGAAGCTACATTCCCATAAGACCCACTGGGCACGATGAACTATACAGCTTTCAAAGTTTTCAGTAGACACCTACCTGGTGCTGAAAACCTTTGGAAAATCTGATTCTATATTTACTGGGATTCCCCTATTTGCTGGCTGGTAGTCACTAGAATAATGCAACTTTATGACAATGAAAATACAAGAGGACCACAGCAAAGCCTGCTTCACCAATGTTTCCCTCTTCTACTCAATAAGAGGAAACAAAGTGCTTCTCTATTTGCACTAGTCTGAGACTCATAGTGCCTGATTCCTACAAGCCTAGCCCTTGGCTTAAGTATAATTCACTTATGCTTAGAAATCATTCCCAGACTTGATCTCCACCCTCACAGTTACCTTTTAGAGAAGGGTGAGGTGGGAAGCAGAGGGAATCCTTGCTTCGTGGAAACCCAAGCTCGTTTCCCTCCCTGCTGCTCTTCACCATGGGTCCTGCTCTTGGTTTCTGACCTGAAGGAGGCCTCACCCACCCAGGGATTAAAGGGAGGCCACAGCCCCTCCCAGGAGTTCACTTCACCTACCGCACTGGTCTGTATGGTCTCGTTCTCTGGTTTGGCTTTTATATCAACAACTCCATCAGCATGTCGGAAAGAGCAGTCAGCAAGGATATCATAAAATGACAGTTTCTGGGCCTTCAAGCCATACTTCTGCAGCCACTTCTTGGAGTCCCAGGTGTCTTCTGGGTTTGACATACTCTCGACCGAGGTTGTTCCCAACTCTGTTTTTGAAATCACAGCTCATCAGCTATTGATATTGCTCATGCCACTCATATCACACCCCCAACTTAATACTTACCAACTTGGAACATGTTTTTTGTTAGATACATAGGCCATGTTTCATTGCAGAAAACATGCTTTTTAAAACAGGACTGGAAAATAATTAGTTCACAAGACTGGAAAGCAGGATATCGGTTACTTCATCTCACTCCCTGTTCTACCTAAGTTGATTGGCCCCATGCCTGAGTGGAGGAGGACAGTAGACTCAGGCTGGGTGTTAGTAGCTGTGTGTGTAAAGTTGGAGTCAGAAGTTCTGGGTTCAAGTCCTGGCTCCATCACCGGCTAGCTTGAGCAAGTTGCTCAAACACTGGATGAGTCATTTCATTTGGCCTCTCTGAGCTCAGGCAGAATTCCTCATCTGCAGATGGAAAATATTATCTGCTAGGCCTTCCTAGGTGTATTGCAGCAATTCAGTGAGAAAAGTCATGTGAAAGTCCTCCATGTACAGTGTAGCACCTTGGTAGGGTGAAATTGATCACAGTGAGAGTATTTACAGAGTCTGAAAATCTGCACATCCTACCAGGGCTTCTTTAATTCCAGGAAGTGGGCTATTAACACTCACTTGCACACTACTGGAAGGAAGGCAGAAAGGACCCTGAGCTTCAATCCTTATAGGAGCCCTAGGAAGACCAGGATGGGGTGCTAGGTAGGGAGATGCCTATTTTTTTTAACAGCATGTACTGTCATATATGAGATCCATGAGCACTACGGGTTAATTTGTTTCCACTCAGACCAGTGACTCTCAACCCTCCATAATGGAATCCTCTGAAGAGCTTTAAAAAATACTGATGACTGGGTCCCCTTCATTAGATCCCATTTAAATGGGTCTGCGAGTGTGACCTGGATATTGGGATTTGTCAAAGTTCTCTAGGTGATTGTATTGTGCAGCCAAACTTTGCAACTGGCTTCAGGTGGAAAGAGCTTTCTCAATTACAACTAACTTGGATGGATTTAGAGTCTGTAATACTTAGTGATTTATTACAGAAAGAAATATCTGAGTACTACATGTACTTACTCATAAGTGGACCCTGAACATTTATCGTAATACTATAAGAGAGGAATTGGCAAGAGTGGGAAACTTCCAGGAGAAGGAGGGGGGCACATAACATCAATAAGGGTACACAGACTTTACCTGCACGATGATCACTCATGTACCTAACCCTGAATTGTACCCCACATCTTTAAAAATCAACCAGCCAAACAAAACTCCATGAGTTAATGTTTCTACCAGACACAGGTGCAAGTGAAATTATGCTATTAATTTAAAAGTAGCACTCATTAAGGGAAGCAAAAATATAACCCAGACCTACCGATTACTATATTTAAGGGAATTAGATAAAGATTTGAAGAAATAAAACACTTTATAGTCAATTGTTTCTCTATAATATGTAAGGATCTGCCCATTAATGCTTCATGTGATTTATGTCCTTGAATTTTAATAAAATATATTTGAGAAAATTCACTTTGAAACCTACCAGAGTTAGAACTTCTCAAAGAAGCTTGCTCTGGCTTTTGAACTTTAAAATAAACCTGGCATCAAAAGCCCCTTGGACCACCATCCCCAGTTCCAGTAGTTTGTTCCTACATGAATCACAAAGCATCATTTCACTTTTCTCAGAATCAAGCCAGAAGCTTCCCCGAGCTTCTAATCCCTAGGGTTTTCCTAGCACACTCTCCAGCATCACAAGGAAGCAGGAAGGTGCTGGTTTTGACAGGGAGATCAATCAGCCTTCTTGGAGAAACGCTTTGGGTGACTATTTTTCCTCAAGTTATTGTTAATTACATTCCAAGTCTTTGTTTCTTTTTAAAATCTACTCAGGAGGACATTTTCTTTTCTCCCTCCTTTTTAAAAAATCAGTAGATATTGCAGGAAACAAATTTTTCATTCAATTATCTTCAAAGCAACACACCCTTTATTACATTCTTTTGCTCTGTTTTGGGTTGCCTTCTTTGAAAAGAGATGAGAGCCCTTTATCAAGCATAAATTCAAATTTACCATAAAAGAACTTGTACAAACACATTCAAAACAATCCTAGCAAGAGTTTTTAAGGCACCAGAGAAAAACTGTTGACTCCTAGCTTCACCCAGGATCTGGCAGTGTAGCCCTTGAGTTTAGGATGCAGGCTCCCAATTAACATCTGAAAAGGAGGTTCAGGAAGACTCCAAAGAAAACAAGGAACAGTCAAGCAATCAAAAGCAAATAGCCTGGGTGCTCTAATGCTGAAGAAAGGAAAGCAAATGGGGGGAAATCTTTTTCACTATTTACACCAATTACTGATTGAGCCTCATTTTCTCCCAGGAGGGGTAGGGAAAGACATCATCTGTTCATTAGCACCACTTACTAAAGGGTCCTTTCCATTCCCCTGCAGTTATCTTAATTAAAAGTGTTACATGAATTCTCACCTACAGAACCTTCATTTGTTGTAGAGGTGTGAGCTCAAAGCTAATCCTGATTGCAGGGCTTTTCTACTCCACTGGACAGATTGCTAAAGATTTTCTTTCAGTTATGGGCAAAGGAAGCCAATGGCAGAGCACATCCATGCCACAGAATTAACTAGCCCGGTCCTCTCCACCTTACTTATCAATTTCGGGCCGTTTCTCAATGTGTAAGTCCTACTGAACAATGCTTTTGAAAACCATCACTGCTATAGCCAGGACCTCAGGCAAAAAGATAAGTTGAGTATAATTTATCAGTACCCACTCTCTCCCTCTGTCCCTCATCCACCTACCCTCAAGGTTCAGTTCAGAGGCATTCAGTCATCAAGGAGGTATCACTACCGTAACTGTCTTTCCTCATCTTTCTCCACTGAATGTGACTTGTCCAGCACCTCATTCCTGCCATTCCAGAGATCTGTCAAGGATACCTTCAAGGGAACTGTCAGTGAACGATAAATAGAGCTCTAAATCTGGAACCAGCCCCAGAAAACATCCAGTCTGGTGTTTCCAACAGTGGGTTCCACACAAACTGCTTCTACTACGTGTCAGTGGCTGCTACTCAGAAAGAGGGTTCCATGGGCAAAAGTCCAGGGAGCTTAAAAAGAAACAGTTTCAAGGGGTTCTTGATCACAGGACTCTTCTAAGACTTTCTTATGAGAACGAGTAGTGGGGCTCACCACGAGTAATCCATAGTTATTTAGTCCCAGATTCTTCCTGCATGGAACATTTTGGAGGGGTTTGTTTTGGAGGGGTTTGTATTTGATAGATTACAGCTTGGTATACACTGTCCACCACTCTTGTGATCACAGTGAACAACCCTTGGCCATCACATGGGAACTGGTACAGGAAAAGAACACTGTGAACTAGTTAAAAACAAGATGGAAGGGAGGAAGGAAGGAAAAGGGGAGGGAAAGAGCAAAAGAGGGAGGGAAAAGAACTCTGTGAAGTAGCTAAAAAGGAAGGAGGAAGAGGAAGGAAGGAAAGGAGGAAGGAGGGGGAAGAGAAGGGCTACAGAATTGAGGACAGCTAGGAAGGGAGGGAAAAAGACAGCAACTATCAGGAAAAGAACTCTGGGTCCCACCTGCTGGTGAGATGGATGAGGTTTTCAGCCCTGTGAGCCAGCTCAGCAGACAGCAGCTGCAAGGGCTGTGGGTTTTTGAAGGTGAGATGAAGCCCATCCCAATCTGAGACCCAGGGCACAGGTGGTGACAGTGTGGTGCGAGAGAGCAGCCTGTCCCTGGGCAGTTACACCTTTTGTCTTATGTACTTGCTAATCGACATTTTCTGTTCATCTACACTTGCTAAAGCACCACGTGCTGAGTTTATTTGCCACTGCAGGGAAGCCAAGAAAAGGCTTGGCTTTTTGGGGGGGAGAAGGGCTTATTCACTGTGGAGATCTGAGTAAACATTCTTTGGAGTGCCCAGGAGTTACACACATGAGCTGAATGAAGCCCAGTGAGATGCAGTGATGTGTCTGAAGTCACATATCTAATATCTAATATGTGACTGAGTCCAAATGGGCAGTTTTCGAGTCTGCTTTTGTGTAGACTGTCCTATAACTTTGGAAAGGCCTATTGAAGTATGTAATAATTAAGTTCAATGGGAAAGAATCCTGATGGATTCTAGGCTCTTTCTCTTCTAAAATATTGTAAAATGAGGTTTTTTTTCCAAGTTGGAGTCTCACTCCGTCGCCCAGACTGGAGTGCAGTGGCACACTCACGGCCACCCAGCATCGACTTGCTGGGCTCCAGTGATCCTTCCGCCTCAGCCTTCCAAGTAGCCAGAACGACAGGCACACACTACCATGCCTGGCTAAATGTAAAATGAGTTTTACTTCATATTTATATGCTTGTAAAATCAAAGTAAAATTTCTGTTATAAAGAAGGCTCCATGGCTTACCCTTGTTTAGAAACCAGTGGAAAAATGATGCCAATCCGGAATGTTCCTAATTCCAATAATCCTCAGGGGGTGGAGGTGGGAGGGAAAGAAAGAAAACAAAAAACCCAAAGAGTCAGAAAAGAAGCAGACATAAAAATGAAGAACCTCAAACACCAATAGCAGAAACAACACAGAAGAGGAGTTAATGCCTTCTTAAAGACATGGTTTTACATTTCTCGCACCTTCTCTCCTGCCTTATAATTCTAAAAGAAGAAAGCTTTAAAAGAATTACTTTAGATGCAAGCTGTGAATGAGGTAGCTGCAGAAAGAATTTTTTAAACTATAGCACCTGCCAGTGGCTGCTGAGAAATACGGAGTAGTTGATTCAATGACAAATCTGCATGAAGACAAAGAAACCACTACAGGGAACACAGACTGCCAGAGAAGAATTACGAAGACCATATTTTAATGTGTCTACATCTAAATGGACACTTAAAATAAATTGAAAATAGTTGAGGCTTTGTGAGGTAGGAACAAATTGTACCATAAGCAATTACTTCTTTGAAGATAGCTGTGACATCGCAAGATAAACACAGACCAATTCAAAATGTTTGGTACAATATGGAACAATTGAGATTAAGACGTGAGAAAAGGATTGATGGAGTTTGGCAAATTTAGACAGAGAGATCTGAAATTCGTGTGATAAGTAGTGATGATGGGAACTTTGAAACATAGCGGGAATGCAGGAATTAAGCCAAGACAGAAAGCTGAATCTGCTACCCTTGGAAAATTAAAATATTTGCCACCTTTTTGATCTTGCATTACTGTTGCCAAGGTTTATTTTTTTAAAAATCTTTAGTCAGTATATTTATCTCATGCAGCCTTTGTTTGTTTGCTTGCTTGTTTGTTTGAGTCAGAGTCTCACTCTGTTGCCCAGGCTGGAGTGCAGTGCATGCTATGGCCACCGCAGTGTTGACCTGCTGGGTTCCAGCGATCCTTCCATCTCAGTCTTCCAAGTAGCTGGAACTACAGGCACTCACTATCATGCCCAGCTAGTTTTTTTTATTTGTTGTAGAGATGAGGTCTTACCATATTGCCCAGGCTGGTCTCGAACCTGCGGGCTCAGGCAATTCTCTCACCTTGGCCTCCCAAAGTGCTGGGATTACAAGCTTGAGCAACCAAGTCGGCTATCTCACGCATTCTTAAAACAATTTTGAGATATAATTTATATCCCATAAAATGTAACCTCTTAGAGTACATAATTCAGTGGCTTTTTTTTTTTTTTTTAGCACATTCGCAAGGTTGTGCAACCATGACCACTGTTTGATTCCAGCACATTTTTATCATCCTCCCATAAAACCTCATATCTATTAGAAATCAGTGCCTATTTCTTATCTCTCTCCACTAATCTACTCTATGAATTTACCTAATCTGGGCATTTCATGTCAATGAAATCATACAATGTGGTGCCTTTTGTGTCTGGGTTCTTTCACAGCATAATGTTTTCAAAGTTGATCTATATGGTACCAATTATCAGTATAAAATTATTTATTATGACTGCACTTATTCCATTTTAGGGCTATACCACATTTTGCTTATCCATCAATCAGTTGATGGACAGATTTGGATTGTTTCCACTTTTTGGCTATTATGAATAGTGCTACCATGAACATTAGTGTACAAATCTTTATGTGAACATATGTTTTACACTCTTTTGGGTATATATCTAAGACTGGAATTTCTGGGTCATATGCTATCTCTATGTTTAACATTTTGAAGATATGCCAGACTACTTTCAAAACAGCTACACTATTTTACATTCCCACCAGCAATGTGTTAGAATTTCAATTTCTTCATATCTTGCCAAAGCTTGTTATTGTCTCTTAAATTATAGTCATCATAGTGTAGATGAAGTAATATTTCACTTTTGTTTTTATTTGCTTTTCTCTAATAAAGTGTTGAGCATCTCTTCATTTGCTCATTGACCATCCGTACATCTTCTTTGGAGAAATGTCTATTCAAATCCTTTGTTTATATTTTATTAGGTTATTGGTCTTTTTATTGTTGAGTTGTAAGAGTTCTTTATATTTCCCGGATCTAGAGCCTTATCAGAGATATGATTTGCAAATACTAATATGTTGTGTATTGTCTTTTCAATTTCTTGATAGTGTCCACTGAAGCATGTAACTGCAAATTTTTTGAAGTCCTATTTACCTATTTTTCTTTGGTTGTCTGTGCTTTAGTTATCATAACTAAGAAACTACTGCCTAGCATAAAGTTACAGACATTGCACCTAGATTTTTTTCTAAAAATTTTATAGTTTTAGCTTTTACATTGAGGTCTTTGATCTGTTTTCAGTCAAATTTTTGTTTATGGTGTAAGGTAGGTGTGCAACTACACTCCTTTCTTTTGTATGTGAATATCAAGTTGTCTTGGCACTATTTATTGAAAAATTATTCTTTCCCCAATCAAATTATCCTTTCACCCTGGTTGAAAATCTGTTGACAGTAAATGTACAAGTTTACTTCTGAATCCTCAATTCCATTGACCTATATGTCTACACTTATGCCAATACTTCAATATCTTCATTATTATAGTTTTGTAGTATGTTTTGAAAATGAAAAGGGTGTGTCCTACAACTTTGATTTTCTTTTTCAACTATTCTATGTCCCTTTCATTTCCATTTAAATTTAGGATCAGTCTGTCAATTTCTGTCAAAAAAAAGTCAGCCAGGAATTTGTAAAGATTATTTTGAATCTGTAGATCAATTTTGGAAGTATGGCAATCAACAATATTAGGTCTTCAAGTTCATGAACATAATTGTCTTTTAATTTGTTTAGGTCTTTTTAATTTCTTTCAATGATAATCTGTAAGTTTCAGTGTACAAATTTTGAACTTATTTTGTTAAATTTATTTCTAATATTTTAACTTATATTTTAATATTTTTGATGCTACCATATTGAATTATTTTTAAAATTTCATTTTAGATTATTTACTGCTAGTATATAAAAATACAATTGATTGTTGTGTATTGATTTTCTAGTCTGCAATCATGCTGAACTCATTTATTAGCTCTAATAGTTTCTCTGTGGATTCCTTGGGGTTTCTATATATATGATCATGTCATCTGCAAATAGAAATAGTTTTACTTCTTACTTCCAGTCTGGATACTTTTTTTTTTTTTTTTTTTTGAGTTGGAGTCTCACTCTGTCGCCCAGACTGGAGTGCAGTGGCCACTTCCGGCCACCGCAGCCTCGACCTGCTGGGCTCCGGCGATCCTTCCGTCTCAGCCTTCCGAGTAGCCAGAATTACAGGCATGCGCTACCACGCCCGGCTGATTTTTTGATTTATTGTAGAGATGAGGTCTCGCTGCCCAGGCGGGTCTTGAACCCGCGGGCTCAGGCAATCCACTCACCTCAGCCTCCCCAGTCTGGATACTTTTACTTCATGTTCTTGACTAGTTGTGCTGGCTAGACTCTAATACAATGCTTAACAGAGGTAGAGAGAGCAAACATCCTTGTCTTATTTCTGATATTTAGAAGAAAGCATTCAGTCTTTCACCATAAGTATGATGTTAGTTATAGGTATTTAATAGATGCTCTTTGTTAGGTTAAAGAATTTTTCTTATATCCCCAGTTTGTTGAGTGTTTTCATCATGATAAAACGTTCAATTTCACCAAATGATTTTTCCGTATCTGTTGAGATAATTATGTGGTTTCTGTTTTTATTCTATTAATATAGTGTATAACATTGATTGGTTTTTCATATTCCTGGAATAAATTCCACTTGGTCAAGTTGTATAATTCTTTTTATATGTTGCTGGATTTAGTTTGCTAGAACTTTGTTGAGGATTTTTGCATCTATATTCCTAAGAAATACTTTAGTTTCTTTTCTTGTAATGTCTTCATCTGGTTATGGTATCAGGGTAACATGGGTCTCACAAATTGATTTAGAAAGTTTTCCCTCCTCTTCAATGTTTTTAAAGAATGTGTACATAATTGGTGTTAATTATGTAGCACTATTCATATTAACCAAGATATGCAATCAGTTTAAGTGCTTATTAATGAATGAATGGATTTTAAAATATGGTATATATACACAGTGGAATACCATTCAGCCATAAAGGAGAATGAAATCCTGTCATTTGTATCAACATGAATGAATCTGGAGAACATTACATTAAGTGAAATAAGCCAGATGAATACCACATGATTTCATTCATGGGGAATCTAAAAAAAACTTATCTCAAGAAGTAGAGAATAGTAGTTACCAGAGGCAGAAGAGGAGAGAGAAGGAATGAGGAATGGGGAGAAGGATACATTATAATAGTTAGATAGGAGGAAAAAATTAAAGAAACCTATTATACAGCAAGGTGACTATAGTTGATTATTTATTATGTTCTTGAAAAATGCAGAGAGCAGATGTCAAGTACTTTCACCACAAATATGTTAACTATGTGAAATAATGCAATTGTTAATTAGCTAGATTTAGTCATTCTAGAATGCAAAAATACTTCAAAACATCATGTTATACAAGATAAATACATACAATGTTATCTGTAAAATTCAAAAAATAATTTTTTAGGAATTGGCATTAATTATTCTTTAAACACTTGAAAGAAGTCACCAGTGAAGCCTTTTGGTTCAGGCTTCTCTGTGTGTAGAAGATTTTTAAAAGTTACTCAGCCTTTTATGGCAGATCTATGCAGAATTTCAATTTCTTCTTGAGTCAGTTTTGGTAGGTTTTTGTCTTTCTAGGACTGTGTCCATTTCATCTAGGTTATCTTATTTGACATACAGTTGTTCATAGTAGTCTCTTATAACATTTTTATTTCTGAAAGTATGATAATCATGCTCCCTAATTCATTCTGATTTTAATAGCATGAGTCTTCTCTAGCTCTTCCTTTTTTACTTTTTTATTGGTTAGTTTAACTATGGATTTGTCAATTTTGTTGCTCTTTTAAAGAACCAACATTTGATGTTTGGATTTTCTCTATTGTTTTTCTATTCTCTATTTCATTTATACCTTCTCTAATCTTTATTATTTCCTTCCTTCTGCTTGTTTTCACTTCAGTTTGCTCTTCTTCCAATTTCTTAAGGCAGAGGATTATTGAGTTGGAATCTTTCTTCTTTTTCAATATAGGTGTTTGCAGCTAAGCACTGCTTTAGTTGCACACCATAAGTTTTGGTATGTTAACTTTTTGTTTTAATTCATCTCAACTAGTATTTTCTAGTTTCCTGTTTGATGCCTTTAACCCATTGGTTATTTAGAAATATGTTGTTAATATTCACTTATTTGTCAATATTCAAATTCTCTTCTCTTATTGACTTTAAAAATTTCATCTATTGTGGTCAGAAAAGATACTTTGTATAATTTGAATCTTTTAAAATGTACTAAAACTTTATAATGGCCAAACATATGGCCTATTCTGGAGAATGATACATGTATACTTAAGAATATATATTCTACTGGTGTTGCATATAGGGTTCTATAGCTGTCTAGGAAGTTTAGTTATAGAGTTTCTCATTTCTCTGTTTTCTTGTCAATCTTCTGCATATTTGTTTCATCCATTATTGCAAGTGGCATAAAGAAGTTTTCAATTACCCTTCAACTTCTCTAGTTGAACTATAGAAGACCTTTCAATTCTGCCAGTTTTTGTTTCTTATGTTTGGGGGATTTGTTGTTATGCGCATATATTTATAATTGTTGTATCATCTTAGTAAATAACTGACCTTTTTATTATTACCAAATATTCTTCCTTGTCTGTAGTAAGAATTTCTGTCTTAAGGGCTGTCTGAAATTAGTATAACCACTTCAGCTCTCTTTTTGTTACTGTTTACATGGTGTATCTTTTTTCCATCCTTTACTTTCATCTAAAACATGTCTCTTGTAGACAGCCTATAGTTGAATCATGGGTTTTCTTTTTTCATTTGCTTATCTTTTCCATTCAATTGAAACGTTTAATATATTTACACTTTTTTTTTTGTGATAAAGCCTTGCTATGTTGCCCAGGCTGGAGTGCAGTAGCTATTCACAAGTGTACTGTAGCCTCAAACTCCTGACCTAAAGCAATCCCCCTGTCTCAGCTTCCCAAGTCGTTGAAAGTACAGGTGCATGCCACTGTGCCCAGTCAATTCATTTACATTTAATATAATACATGATGTGGTAGAATTTATGTCTGCCATTTTTTATTTGTTTCCTACATGTCATATTTTGTTATTCCTCTATTCCTCTATTATTGCCTTCTTTTGCATTAAATAGATATTTTCTTGTATTTCAATTTAATGTACTTGACATTTATTTTACTATTTCTTAGTGGCTGTCTTGGAGACTATAATTAAAATCTTAATTTATCAAAATATAGTTCAGATTAATAGCAACTTAATTTCAATAGTATACAGAAATATTAAATCTAGATAGCTCCATTTCCGCCTTGCTCCATTGTGCTGTTATTCTGATATAAATTATATCCTTATATTTGTGTTCCCACCAGCAAAGATATAAATTATTGCTTCATAGACTTCTCTTTTAAATCAGGTGAAAAAAGAGTTACAAACAAAAAAATACATTTATACTATCTTTTACATTTACCCACATAGTTATCTTTATTGGTGTTCTTTATTTCTTCATTTGGATTCAGGTTATTCTTTAATTTTTAAAATTTTATCCTGAAGGACTTTCTTCAGTATTTCTTGTATGGAAGGTTTACTAGAAATACATTTTCTTGGGATTTGTTTATATTAATTTCTCCCTTTTTATATAATGGCTTTGGTGGATACAGTGTTCCTGATTGACAGTCTTTTTCTTTGACAGTTACATTCCACTGCTTTCTGGTCTCCTTAGTTTCTGACACAAAATCAGTTTGTCAATCTTACTGAGTGTCCCTTTTAGATGATAAATCACTTCTCTCCTGTTGCTTTCAAAAGTGTTTTTGTTGTTGGCTTTCAACAGCTTGATTATGATTTGCCTAGGTGTGGATATCTTTTGAGTTTGTCCTACTTGGAATCCCTTGAGCTTCTGGGATGGATAAATTAACATTTTCCACAGATGTGGAAAGTTTCCAGTCATTATTTGTTCAATTATTATTTCTGCTACTTTCTTTCTCCCCTATCCTTTTGGGACTCCCACTGTTGATAGGTTTTATGGTATTCCATAGGCCCCCGATGCGCTGTTTATTTTTGTTGTTGTTGTTTGCATTCTTTTCTTTAGACTAGGAAATCTCAGTTGACCTACCTAAAAGTTCATTGGTTTGTTCTTCTGTTTTCTCAAAGCTAGTGTTGAACTTCTCTAGTGAGTCTTTCATTTCAATTTTTGTACTCCGTTTTTTTTTTCAACTCCAGAATTTCACTTTGGTTCTTAATTTCCCCCTCTTTTCTCTCTCTCTCTCTCTCTCTCTCTCTCTCTCTCTCTCTCTCTCTCTCTCTCTCTCTCTCTCTGTCTGGAGAGACGTTGTTCTTATATTTTATCCCTTGATTCTTGAGACATAGTTTCCTTTAATTCTTTGACATATTTAAAATAGCTTATTTAACATCTTCATCTAGTAAAGTCAATGTCTGGGCTTTCTGAGGGACAGTTTCTATTGATTGCTTTTGCTTTTTTTCCTATGTATGGGTCATATGTTTTTGTTTCTTTGCTTGTCTCATAAATTTTTGTTGACAACTAGACACTTCAAGTAATAAAACGTAGCAACTCTGGAAATCAGTCTCTCACCTCCCCAGGGTTTATTGTGGTTCTGTTTGTTATAATTTGTTTAGTGACTTCTGAAGTCTAAAAAATCTGTATTCTTTGTTTGTGTGGCCACTAGAGTCTGTGTTCATTTAATTCAGTGATCAGCTAATAACTAAACAGAGATTTTGTTAAATGCTTTGAATTGCCCTTTGCCAAGGAGTGGTGTGTGTATTGGACCACACTTTCAATGCTGTAGCAGTTTACAACTCTGTCTCAGCTTTCACTTCCTGCTTGTCCAGAGCTTCAAGATCATCCCAAGATGATGGCTTAGGACCTTCTTAAAACTTTCTGGCATATGCACAGCCCAGCCAAGCTCATAGCTCTATGCATGTGCACAGCCTTCTAGATTCTCAGGAATATATCAAAACTTTTCAAATGCCAATGTACATCATTTTTTTCAGCTTTCCCTGGTAAGCTTTTCAGTTTATCTATTGTCTGTCCTGACTATTATCCACAACCTCAGGCAGCCACAAAATTAAACAATCACCTCTCATTGTTTTTGAAATTATTCCCAGGGAAAAGGCTTTTCACACTAGAGAAGCTCTGAGCTAGGTCAAATATAGACAACTTTGCAAGTGAGGTCTCCCAGAGAATGATCAGACTAGTCAAATAATGAGAATTCTCTGGAAATGACACTTTGAAGGAACTCCAACTCCATTTTGCCCCCTCCAGTGGCTGCCAGGCTGCAGGTTTCCACTACTACTGCAAGCTGTTTTTAGGATTAGTAAGGAGTTGAAGAGGGGGAATGTGAATAGGGCAAGTTAAAATGCCACAAGCTTACTGTACTTACAGAGATTCAGTCACTGAATCTTAATAAATACTGCCCAGATTGCTGTACACCTTTGGTTAATTTCTAGAGTTCTGAAAATGTTGGTTTTCATAGTCTTTATTGTTTTCATGGAGGAAAAAATTTTTGAAGGTCCTTAACTCTGTTATTTTTACCCAGGTATGTTTAGTCTTTTTATAATTAAAGGGTTCAAATATACTGAATATAATTACTCAATGAATTAGCTGTGCTTTTCCACAGTCACTTTTTAACTTTGACATTTCATCATTCTTGTATTACATTCCAATATCTTTCCTAAATTAAATGCGTCACTTCTACAAAATTCTAATCAACCAAATCTTCTCTCACATTTTGGGGAAAATTTTTGAGCATCAATTCTGAGTTGTGGGAGCATTACAACTCAGAGTATTAGTTGTGGTGTTCAGACGCCATGTGTGTTTTTTTTCTGAGACACAGAACTCACTATCCATGAGAAAATACATATTTGAGTAAACATAGTCTTGGTTCTTTCTAGCATTTTCACTTGTGGCTTATTAATCGGCCTTGCCAATGTTCTCTTGGTTATACAGAAAGCTTTAAAAGTATAAAGGAATGTTGGAGAAAATGTGAGTTCTGGGAAGAAACATTATTTTATACCTTGCCTTGCCTGAAGTGTGAACACTTTGACAATTGTGTCATTTGCTTCTGGTTGCATAAGAAACCAGCTGTGCTCTGCCTCATCTCTTCTTCAGTTCTATTTGAGCAAAAGGAGAAGGCATTCTTAAGAAGGCAAACATGTACAAGTGCCCTGAAAATCAGCTTGTTCTGCTCTCAAACCACAAGTTATCATGTTGGTAAAATAGTCTTCATCTAGTATACTGATTAATCATCTACTGCTAGTACAGAACAAAAAACTCCATGATATGCTTTTCTCTGTGGCTATCAGAATTTAAAGAACTTGTAGTCAAAGATTCAGAAACATGAGATTTCCACTTGATATGCCCATTTTTATCTTTATACCAAGAATGTTCACTTCACTCCAGCAGTATATTGATCACAGCGATCTGAAGGCCAGACCTGCGTAGCCAATTGTCTCCTGTTGGATGTCTCAATGATACTTTAGTCTTAATAGGTCCGAACAAAAGTCATCATGTTGTCTCCAAACGCAGGTCTCCTCCAGCATTCTCTCAGCTTGGTGAATGGTACTGTATCCACCTAGAAGCCTGCTTTCTTTGGGGGGGGAGGAGTCATAGCCTCACTCTGTTGCCCAGGCTGAGTGCAGTGGCAAGATCACAATGACCACAGCTTATGGCAGCTTTGATCTCCTGGACTCAGGAGATCCTTCCACCTCAGCATCTCAAGTAGCTGGGACTACAGGCGCAACCATGCCTAGATAATAATTTTTTTTAAGAAACGAGGTTTTACTATGTTACCCAGGCTAGTCTCAAACTCCTAGGCTCAAACAATCCACTCGTCTCGGCCTCCCAAAATGCTGGGATTACAGACATGAGCCACCGTGCCCACAAAGCTTATTTTTGACACCTCCATCTCTATCACCGCCCCCCCCCGTCCTATCAATTCAACAACTGAACCCTCCCTGATATCTGCCTATTTATCAACTTCTTCACATGCTACCACCCTAGCCCAAGATACCCCATCTCTATACTATCTCTACTCACTTCCCTCATCCTTGTTTGTTCCCTCCTCTCCAACTTACTTCCCACCACAGTGGCTAGTGTTTGTGTTTTTTTTTCTAAATGCAAATCTGATCCTATCATTTCCCTGATTAAATCCCTCTAGTGGCTGACCATTGCTATGAAATTGAGGGCTGACACCTATATTGTGGCCTCTAGAGGCAGCACAATCAAATCCCTGCCCACCTCTCCAGACTTATCACTGAACTCTGAGTTCCAGCCACACCCATCTTTTTCAGCTATTCTAAAGTGCCAAGCTCCTCCTTGCCTCAGGGCTTTTGCATATGCTGTAATTCTGCTCAGCATACATTACCCCTACTTCCTCCCATCCCTTCACCTCATTAGCCTACTTCCTCAGTCCTCAGATATCAACTCCAAAGTCATTCCCTCAAGAAGCTTGTCCTTGACTCTAGAGAATAGTTCAAGAGCTTCCACTTTTCTTTAACCATAATACCCCAGACAGTGATTATACTTTTGCATTCATCTGAACTTTGTACCTTCACTGAGCAAGAAAAGGTCCTTGTAGGTCTTGCTTTATGAGGGCCTGTTTCATGTCTGTTTTATTCATCATTAGGCTCAACATATAGCACAGAGCTACATATCGTAAACACCAAATAAATGAAATAATAAACAAGTGGATTAGCCTTGTTTTAAGCTATCATTACATTCTAACTCTGTGCCAGCACAGTTCTAAATATTTTACATGTATTTTCTCATTTAATTTTCATAATAGTCACGTGGGCTAAGTATTATCATTATCATCCACATTTTGTAAACAAGGAAACTGACACCCAGATAATGACTATCTTACCCACCATTGCATAGCAAGAGTAGGCAGAGCCGGGTTTAGTATCTTTCTAATTCCAACATTCTATGTACGTCACCATCATCACCCAGGACTGCAAAGAAACCTTGCCAATTATTTAATACACTGCCAATGAAAATAAACATCATTCGCCTTTTCATTTGTTCAAAAATCGTGTGCTCAAAACTTCCTTAGAGTTATTGGTGGAACTGCCTACAGAGCTTGACTGAGGTTCTGGCCACTTCCTTGTCTTTTGACATTGAGTTTAATAGGTTGAAATAAACACGTATTCCAAGTCAAATGTTGAGTCTCAGATGGTAATCCTTGGGACTATCTCTGTTCATGATTAAAGCATAACTACACAACATGATTAGGCTAATTATTTTTAGTGGGTCACAAAATGGCTGTGAAGGTTATTCCAAATAAAGTGTTCCAGAAATATTTTGAGTAGCAGCATCACCCAAAGCAGGGTAAAGCTTTCCTAACTTGGAACAAATTATTTAATGTTTTGTGAAAAAAGCCACCTTCTTATTTGAAAGTCGTTCTTCTCTCTCTCTCTCTCTCTCTCCCTCTCTCTCTCTCACACACACACACACACACAATATCAACACCAACATCTCTGAACAGCTCTGCACCTCAGGACTAACCCATGCCTTCCTCTTTCATTTTATCAACAGCTGCATTGAGGTATAATTACATATAATAACCCATGCACATTTAAAATGTACAAATCGATACGTTTTGACGTATATATGGTTAGGTTTATGTTTTTCATCTTGCTATTTGTTTTCTATTGACTCTATCTGTTCTTTATTCTCTCTTTTTTTCTGATAACTTTTGGATTGAGTATTTTAAATTTCATTTTATTTTCTTTGTTGGCTTGTTTTATTTTAGTTTTAGGTTTAAGTTACACACACCTTCAATTTATCATGGTCTAACTTCAAGTAATATGTCACTTCACATATATGTACTAATGATAAACTCCTTTAGCGTTTTTATGTCTGAAATGTTTTTATTTTGCCTTTGTTTTTGAAAGATATTTTTTCCAAATAAAGTCTTAGGTTGAAAGTTTAAGGTTCTTAAAGAAAAGACACTGTTTCACTATCTTTTTATTTGAAAGAGAAATCTGTCATCTTTGTCTTTGTTCCTTTGTATATAACATATCTTTTTTTTTGCTCAAAGAAATCAAAGATGATTTCTTTGAGCAAAAAAATGGAAAAATATTCCATGCTCATGGATTAGAATAATCTTAACATTGTTAAGACGTCCATCCTACCCAAGGCAATCTGTAGATTTTCTGCAATACCCATTAAATTACCAGCATTACTCTTCTCAGACCTGGAAACAACAATACAGAAATTCATAAGAAAATATAAATGACCACGAATAGTCAAAACAATCCTTAGCAAAAGAAACAGAGTGGGAGGTATCACACTTCCAGACTTCAAACTTTATTCTAGAGCTACAATAATCAAAACAGCCTGGTATTGGTACAAGAATAGGCATACAGATCAATGGAACAATATAGATATTCCAGAAGCAAAACCTCAAGTTCTCAACCAACTTATCTTCAACAAAGCCTCCATTAACAATCACTGGGGAGAGGAGAACCTATTCAGTAAATGGTGCTGGGAAAATTGGCTGACCACATGCAGAATATTAAAACAACACCCCTACTTATCACCATACACAAACATCAACTCTAACTGGATCAAAGACCTAAATGTAAAACCTCAAACTATAAGAACCTTAGAAAATACAGGAGACACCCTTATGGAAATTGGAACTGGCAACCAATTCCTGATTAAAACTCCAAATTCCCATGCGATAAGATAGACAAGTGGGACCTCATCAAATTGAAAAGCTTCTGCAAAGCCAAAGAAACCATTAAGAGGGCAGGGAGACAGCCCACAGAATGGTAAAAAATATTTGCCAATTGTATATCTGACAAAGGCCTAACATCTAGGATCCACAAGAAACTCAAATGTGCTGAAAAGAAAAAAACAAAAAGTCCTGTTAAAAAGTGGGCAAAAGATATGAAAAGACACTCCTGAAAAGAAGACATACGAGCAACCAACAGATACAAGAAAAAATGCTCAGCCTCTCTAATCATCAAAGAAATGCAAATTAAAACCACACTGAGATACCAGCTAATTCCAGTCAGGATGACCATCATCAATAACTCAAAAAACAGCAGATGCTGGAAAGGATGCAGGGAAAAGAGAACATTTCTATACTGTTGGTGGAAATGTAAACTAGTACGATCTCTGTAGAAAACAGTGTGGCAATTTCTAAAAGATCTAGAAATCGACCTCCCATATGACCCCACAATCTCTCTTCTGGGAATATACCCAGAGGATCTCAAATCACTCTATGAAAGAGATACCTGCACCTGCATGTTTATTGCAGCATTATTCACAATAGCAAAAATATGGAACCAACTGTGCTGCCCATCGAAAGTGCACTGGATTAAAAAAATGTGGTACGTATACACGATGGAATATTATGCAGCTATAAAGAAGGACAAAATTATGAACTTTGCCACAACTTGGATGGACTTAGAGTCTATAATATTCAGTGATCTATCACAGAAACAAATAACTGAATACCACATATTCTCACTCATAAGCGGACACTGAACAATTATCATAATACTATAAGAAAGGGGTTGGAAGTAGTGGGAAACTGCCGGGAGGGGGGGCACACTTCATCAATAAGGGTAACTGATCTCAAATCAGGTGAAATGAGGACCAAAGTGAGGCCCAAACTTTACCTGTACAATGACCATTTGTATACCTATCCCTGAATTGTACCCCACACCTTTAAAATAAAAATTAAAAACAGAAAAAACAAAACAAAAAAAACCACATCTGTTTTTCTCTGATTGTTTTTAAGATTTCCTCTGTATTACTGTTTTTAAGCAAATTAAGATGTCTCCAGATGTAGCTTTCCTCATTTTCTTGTACTTAGCATTCTTTGACCTTCTTGGATTTCTGGGTTTGTGTTTGTAGTTTTCATGAAAGTTGGAAACTTTTTATTAAATATTTTTCTGTCCCACTCTCCCCTTCTCTTTTTTTTCCTTGGTAATTTTATCCACATGTATATTTGGCCACTTATAGTTGTCCCACAGCTCACTGATGCTCTTTCTTTTAATTTTTTTTCTACATTTGTCTCGTTTTTGGATAGTTTCTATTGCTGTCTTCAAGTTCACTAATCTTTTTTCCTACAATGTCTAATCTGACATTTATCCAATTCAACATGTTTTTCACCTAAGATATTTTCTTCTCTAAAGGTTTTCATCTCCAAAAGTTTAATATGTGTCTTTTTAAATATCTTTCCTGTCTCCACTTAACTTTTTGAACATATGGAATACAGTTATAACTTTGAGTACATTTTCTGCCAATTCTAATGTCTGTGTTAGTTCTCAGTCAGTTTTAATCAATTTATTTTTCTCCCAAAATTTTTTTAAGAGACAAAGCTGAAGTCTTGCTCTGTCACCCAGACTGGGTGTAGTGGCTCAATCACAGCACACTGCAGCCTCAAACTCCTGGGCTCAAGTGATTCTCCTGCCACAGCCTGGGACTACAGGTGCAAGTCACTGTACCAGGCTGATTTTTCTCCTTATTAAGGGTCACATTTTCCTGCTTCTTTTCATGTCTGGTAATCCTTGATTAAATGCCAATCATTGTGAATTTTACCTTATTAGGTATTGGATATTTCTGTATTCTTATAAATCTTCTTGAGCTTTGTTCTGAGATATAGTTATGTTATCAAGAAATAGTTTGTTATTTTCATGTCTTGTCTTATTGATTTCTTTGGAGGGCCCAGAGCAATGCTCAGTTTAAGGTTAATTATCTTCCATTACTGAGGTAAGACTTTACCAAATAGTCTACCCAGTGCCAAATGAATTATAAAGCTTTCATTCTGGTTTTGTAGCATTATTGACAATAGCAAAAATATGGAACCAATCGTGCTGTCCATTGAAAGTGGACTGGATTTTTTAAAATGTAGTACATATATATGATGGAATATTATACAGCCATAAAGAAGGACAAAATTATGAACTCTGCAACAATTTGGACAGACTTAGAGTTTATAATATTCAGAGATCTATCACAGGCACTATTCTTTGCCCTTTGTGAACTCCAAGCCCTTTTCTTCCAATTCTTTCTAATGGCCCTTTCCCAGATTCAGGTTATTTTCTCACATGCATGACTTGATAAGTATTCAAATGAACTTTCAAGGCCGACCTTCTGCAAATGTCTGGACTTCTCTCTCAATGTACCTATCTCTAGCTATAGATTCTAGCTGCCTTGGTCTCTCCAGACTCTCAATTCTGTCTCCCAAACTCAGAATATTTGCTGAGCTCTCTTTGGCTTCCTCCTCTGTGCACCATGGCCTGGAAACTCTCTCAAGACAATAAGCTAGAGAAATATAGGGCTCATCTTTTTTTTCCCATGTATCTTAGGGATCTCTGGCCTTCTTGCCTAGTGTTCAATATTCTAAAAACCAATGTTTCATATATTTTTGAAAGGTTTTTTTTTTCCTCCAGGAAACTCTCATGTCTTGCTCTTGGTAATTATAAAAAGTCAAAATTACCAATGTCCAGAACAGCTAGCCACACCATCTTCTTATTCCACATATCAGGCTGGTGAATCATCCCTGCCAGAAAATGCCCTCCAGGCACTATAGTTATATTTGCCAGCTGACCCCTGAAACAATGCATTCAGTTCAAGGGACACATGGGGATATGCCCAAGAAGGGTAGACTTTATCTGGTTCACCCGATGGCTCTATGTGGAACAGCAGCCCATCTGATCTCCTCTGACATATGCTTTCTCCTCTCCAACTAGCTACCTTCTCTCCTGACCTGTAGGCTTGATCAGCCAACTTGAGGAGATGGCTTCTACCGTCACATGATGCAATCCAAGCAGGGTCCTGGACCGACACAACCTTTGTATCAGTAACCCTGGGTTTTCGATGGGAACAGGAGCAGGTTAGACACTCTACATGCGCCTCCTGGGCCAAACCAAGGTTATAAAAGTTTAGACGGCTATCCAAAGGAGGAAAGGTCCTGGTTACATTTTCCTTTTTAAATAGATATTGTAAATTTAAAACATTCTTTGAACATTTCTGCTTGGAGTTATTTTGGTTTTTAGCTTTTGGTATGTGTGTGTGTAGATTGAAACAAAGGGACAATGATAGATTATTGTCCAGTTTCTGAGAACTACAAGTCATCTGTTTCCTTTAGAAATAGCATCTAAAATCTTTTGTTAACCCTTAAAACTAACATCAACCAGAAATACTCCCTAGGTTATTCTGCTTGGGCTGCCATAATAAAATACCACAGGCTGTTACCAACAGAAATTTATTTTCTCAAAATTTTGGAAGTTGGAAGTTCAAAATGAAGGTGCTGGCAGCATTGGTTTCTGGTGAAGCCTTTCTTCCTGGATTGTAGATGGCTGCTTTCTCCCTGTGTTACCACACTGTCTTTCTTCTATGTGCTTGTGAGAACAAAGAGGGTGTCTCTCTTTCTTCTTATAAAGACACCAATCTTATCAGATTGGGGCTCCATCCTTATGACCTCATTTAACCTTAACTACCTCCTTAAAAGCTCTACTTCCAAATACAGTCACATGGGAAGGGTGGGGCTGCATCTTATGAATTTGGAAGGGAACATAATCCAGTCCATACACTCTCTTCCCCTAAATAAATACCTTAGCAGCAGGATCCCCATTATCTTTGCCTTACTTTAGCCTGGGTCCCCTGCTTCATGTTCATGCTCACAGGATGACAGACCCTCTGGGTTCTCAAATGGTTGTCACTACAAGTGGACAACTCCTCCATACAAGCCTATTAGGCCTCTCCTTAGGAAACCCCAGAGAGCTGGTCCTGGCAACACAACCACAGCTGCTAGTGCCTCCATTCTAAGTCAGAACATTCAGTCTCAGGAAAAAAGACACCATCATCAGGAAGCTATCAAGTCACACAGGGCAAGCTTGCCCATGCCGAAACCTCTCCCTCACTCTGCACAGGCCTCTGTCCCCATTTCAACCACATTCCTGTCCCCAGCCAGTCTGGTCTCCTTGCTTTCTTCCCCACTGTACCTCTGCAGTATAGGCAGTCCCGGGAGACACTATATACTGGCAGTGGCTTCAAAATTAGTCGCACATTAGGCTCACCTGGGGAGCTTTCAAATATTCCAATGTCATCCCATAAAGATTAAATTGAAACATCTGGAGGTGAAAGGTAGATATCAGTATCTATACTGATGGCTAGGGTTTTGAATCCAGGCATTATCACTCACTACCTGTGTGGCCTTGGGCAAGTTACTTAAGCCAAAATGAAGATAACAGTAGTATCAACGCCTGTCTCATAAGATTGCGTAAAGATTAGCTAATTCTTGTGAAAAGCCTAGAACAGTGCCTAACATGTAAAGCATATGCTTTTAGAAATAACTGTTATTTCTAGGTGTGCCCTAAAGGAAACTGGTGGCTTACAGAAGAAAATCCTCTACTAACTCTAGAATCCATGCAAGAGAATCAGTACACTGACTCCCTAAGTATGAAAGAGAAAAGAGTGAGTTGACATCTTTACAATAGTTCTTCAGTGTGGATATCATTATAATCATTTTTCAGAAGAATAAACTAAGTCTGAAAGAGATAAACTCAAGTTAATCTATTGATGGAGTTGGGCTTTATAACCAGGTCTTTTTCACTCTAAAACTCATGTTACAAAAAAAATGTCTTGGTTGAAGAGAGAAAAAAAAGGTGGGAGAAACACTACTTGTAGTCAACATCATTCACTAAGAAAAATGTAATGAGCTTCTTTCTATGGTGAAGTTGGGGGTCAGGAGCACTTCAAACATTAGGGAAGCACTTTTATTTTGTCAGGATAAAATAGGTGCAATTAAATAGTAGAAAGCAATGTTAAGATGAATACATCATCGCTGCTTTTTTTTTACGTTCAACTAGGCAAGAAAGCCTCTATTCTGCATTTTGGATTGAAAACCAGGCTCTACCTTGGCCTGTAATCTCTATGTACCCCAGTTTCCTCATCTGCCAATTGAAGATACTAACAGCAACTCCCTTACAGAGTTATAAGGATTAAATGAGCTAAATATAAGCCCAGCCTTTAGGGCTGAACCTGACAGTAAGTGCTCACTAAATGGTCATCATCACTGTTGTTATTACTATTTAGAGAAAGCAAATTAGTCTTCTGAACTCCAAAACTTTAAGTGGCTATTCTAAATTAGATGAAAGAACACTAAGCTAAAGACCAGAAGTCAACTGGATTTTAATGGTTTATTTTTTATCTTAATAACTCAGACCGACATTCACCTTATCCCTTCCAGATGAATATTCCCTACTCCTTCCCCAGCCTGTGCTCCCTTCTGCAGCAAGGTCCCAGGTCATACTCAAAGAAAAATGATTTCGCCTTTCCTGTAGGAATCTGACAGTGAGTCGGATGGTTGCTTGCCACAGACAGTTTGGACGTGATTTAGTCTGTAGGCAAGGGTCAAGGTGAGCTGATCTGATCACTGGTTCTCCTTCTGCTGTTCTTCACTGTAGAGTCCATGCACCTTGGCAAAGAGTCTCCTCTGAATCCTCTTCTCAATTAGGTCACAATTTTTGTTCATCTTTGTAATGCCTTATTTTAGCAAAAAATCCTGATAAGTCAGTTTAGCCAGAATCCCCCACCCTCAGTGTCTGATCACTTTAATATCTGATCAGGTTCCTCATTCCCACAATCACCTAGGTGACGTCTAATCACACTGGCCTGTCTTCAGCAAAAATCCTGTCAAGTTGATTTAGCCAGAATCCTCCTATACCCTTGATGCCCCTGTCAGGAATTTTTCATCCACTTACCCCCACCCTGCTCCTTGGTTATGTATCCCCACTTATCCGTGTTGTATTCAGAATCAAGCCCAGTTTTATACTGAGGTCCATTTTCTCCTATTGCAATGGTTTTTGAAGAATCTGTTTTTACAGTTTTAACTAGTGTCCAGCTCTGTTCTTCTTTAACAAGTCACACACACACACACACACACACACACACACACACACACACACACACACACACACACACACACACACACCCTGCTCCAGGGCAGCACTGGAAGCTCTCTTCAGCACCTCCTCACAGCTGGGCTATGGAGCTCTCCTTGATTAGAAACATGCAAACTGCCCCAGTCCTCAACTAGTCACATTTATGACTCTGACACTAGTGACCATAAAGACCATAAATAGCACCAACCAGAGTCTACTGTGGCCACAGTGGACTTGGGAGGCTCGGCCACCAGCCTCTGGATCTGGGCCAGCGTGCTGCAGGCTTCCTCCATTTCCCTCCAAATGAGAAACACGTCTTCTCTGACTCCAGCTCCTGGAAAGGGAGACACAGTGTGAGCGGCAGCTGAGACAGGTCTAAGAACTCTCCAGCAGTCCCCAGCAGGCCTGGCATATTCCAGCCAAATTTCTAGAACATTTCTGACCATCAAATTCCACTTTCCCCACTAATCTCTTTCTGAGAATCAGAACTTAAATCCCCAAGCAAGTGTTATCACTCCAGTAAATCATAAATGCAGACTTTAGGAGGCTATAAATGCTTGTAAACTAAATATTTCTAGCAGCCAGGATATTTTCAGATGAATTATTGATAATACCAAACAAGATAGGAATAAAAACATTCAAAAGTGCCTCATAAAGCCAGGGTCACTGCTGCAAAGAAGGGAAATTCAAAGGCATATGAAAGCAACAGGGCTTAATCTTTTCCTGACGTAGCTGAGATTTTCTGCTTCTTTGAAATCACCTTCTCAAGTCTTTATTTTCTCCTAATGAAATAATGATTGTTTGGCCTCCTTTCCTGGACCTCTTTTGTCTCGGGTTAAGGGTTAGGTTAGGCTGAATGATTTTCTTTTTTCTTTTTTTTTTTTTTGAGTTGGAGTCTCACTCTGTCACCCAGACTG
>NW_007252933.1:629250-631295 GCF_000164805.1 Carlito syrichta
CAGTGCAGTGGCCGCTCCCGGTCACCGCAGCCTCGACCTGCTGGGCTCCGGCGATCCTTTCGCCTCAGCCTTCCAAGTAGCCGGAATTACAGGCACGCGCTACCACGCCTGGCTGATTTTTTGATTTATTGTAGAGATGAGGTCTCGCTGCCCAGGCGGGTCTCGAACCCACGGGCTCAGGCAATCCACTCACCTCAGCCAATTTTTTTTTTTAATGACACGGCTTCATGAATTTAGATATCTATGTCTCTCAATCAATTCCACAGGGTGGTAGTCCAAGGTTGGGATAGAGACTCTGCCTTAATCAAGATGTAGGCTCAAAAAAGTGTGAAGTTTAGCCTAAAGCTACCTCTTTACATATTTTTAAGTTTCACTTAGAGGTTTCTCTGAAACCTTTCACATAGTGAACTATAATCCAACTGAATGTATAAACAGACTGTAGCCTACTTTTGTGCCAATCATCAAGTTTCAGCCAATCAAAGGTTGCCAACTATTCAAACCAGGTTCAAATGAGGTAAACACTAAGCTGTCCCTCAATTCCATATTTTGTACACCACCTTCCTTTTTCTGTCCATAAGTCTTCTTCCATCAAGTGGCTGCACTGGTATCTCTCTGAATCTGTTGTAATTCTGGGGGCTTCCACATTTGCAAATTGTTCTTTGTTCAGTTAAACTCTGTTAAATTTAATTTGTCTAACATTTTTCTTTTAGTACAGATTAGCGCTTTCCAGAGGTTAAAGAGTATGTAGTGCAAGAGAGAAATGGGTGTGATGAGAAAAGTACACCAGGTGGGATTCTGTGGTAGTAAACTGAACTGTATCCTGGTTGTGCTATTGTACAATGTTACCATGGGGAAACTGGGTTAAGAATACATGGGCATCTCTATCATTTCTTACAACTGTATGTGAATTTACGATTATTTCAAAATTTAAAAAAATACTAGGCTCTTTCTTTCTCACTTCTCCATCATCCCAACATATCCTTCTGTCCTCAGACTCACCCTGAGGCAGGGTAGGTAGTACAGGTTAGGCATAGAAAAATTCTTACAGTTTTTAGTTTTTAGTAAGAAAGCTTCCAGACATCTTGCTGGCAGACTGAATTGCCCGGTGGGTTGTAATGTAAATTCAATGTGGACTCCCGGTCCACCTCACTCCCTCAACTCACCAAAGGAAAACCCCATTAAAGTGGTTCCCAGACTGTGAATCAGAAGACACAGAAATGATAATAAGACTACCTTTTGGCTGATGAACTTGTGCATTCAGAAGTCTAGCAAATCTCCTACAAAGGCAAAATGCATATTCTAGAAAAGACTGTCCCCCAAAGAAACCATCAAGAAAGCAGGGAGACAGCCCACAGACTGGGAAAAAAATATTTGCCAACTGTATATCTGACAAAGGCTTAACATCTAGGATCTACAAGGAACTCAAACATGTTGAAAAGAAAAAAACAAACAGCCCCATTACAAAGTGGGCAAAAGATATGAATAGACAGTTTCTCAAAAGAAGACGTATGAGCAGCCAACAGGTACGTGAAAAAATGTTCAGCCTCACTAGTCATCAAAGAAATTCAAATTCAAACTACACTGAGATACCTAACTCCAGTCAGGACACCCATCATCAATAACAAAAAAATAACAGATGCTGGAGAGGATGTGGCAAAAATGGAACACTTCTACACTGTTGGTGGGAGTGTAAACTAGTACAGCCTCTGTGGAAAACAGTGTGGCGAGTCCTAAAAGTTCTAGAAATCGACTTTCCATATGACTCCACAATCCCCCTACTGGGAATATACCCGGAAGAACTCAAATCACTCTACAAAAAAGATACCTGCATATGTATGTTTATTGCAGCATTGTTCACAATAGCAAGATCATGGAACCAACCGTATATCAAAAGAGTACTAGCCAGGCTCAGTGGCTCAGCCTGTAATCCCAGCACTTTGGGAGGCCGAGGTGAGTGGATTGCCTGAGGCCACGGGTTTGAGACCCGCCTGGGCAACTTGGCAAGACCTCATCTCTACAATAAATAAAAAATTAGCTGGGTGTGG
>NW_007252933.1:631648-650116 GCF_000164805.1 Carlito syrichta
TAGAGTCTATAATATTGAGTGATCTTTCACAGAAACAAAGAACTGAGTATCACATGTTCTCACCCATAAGCAGACTTTGAACAACTGTGGTAATACTATAAGAAAAGGATTGGCAGTAGCGGGAAACTGCAGTGGGTGTAGGGTTCAGGGAGGTGGGATTGGTAGTAGTGGGAATCTGCCTGGGGAAGGGGGGGTACACCTCATCAACAAGGGTACCTGCATAATGAATATTTGTATACCTAACCCCAAATTGCACCCCACATCTTTAAAATAAAAAATTTAAAAGTTAAAAAAAAAAAGAAAAGACTATCCTCTCGCCTATCAGAGGCAGGGAAATGGCAAATCTCCCTGGAGCAGCAGCTCTCTGTGTTCCAGCCTCACTAGCATAACAGTAACTAGGTAGCTATATCTACCATTTCATAAAAAGCAAAAACATAGTCTTACCCCAAGACTCCCATGCCATCCCTTACCCCAAGACATAGTCTTACCCCTAGACTTCTATACTTTTCTCTCCTTTTGGTTCTCTATTAAACTTTTTTTAAAAACTTTGTTGGCCGCTCTGAAACTCGTTTCAGGATCAAGTCAAAGAGCCCACAAGTTTTGCATCACACTCCACCCGGCATCAGCCTTACCATCCAAGATGACTTCTATAG
Organism: Carlito syrichta; assembly: GCF_000164805.1. Classification (NCBI taxonomy): domain Eukaryota; kingdom Metazoa; phylum Chordata; class Mammalia; order Primates; family Tarsiidae; genus Carlito; species Carlito syrichta. Next base: position 632,302 of record NW_007252933.1, read on the forward strand.
TACCAAGCAGCATGTCCTGAATATAGTTTAGAAGTGGAAGGGACACTGGAAAGGCCAATAAGCACATCCCCTGACAGAGTCAGTCCCTTTCAGGCACCCTTCCCAGAAGTCCTACCCCTTAGTTTCATTACTTAACTGCAACCAGAACTGCATCACATGACTCCATCTGGCTCCAAGGGAAACTGTGAAATGAGGTTTTAAGCAGGGTGCACTGCAGCCCTAGGTTATGTCCAAATTTGGGGTTATGTCCAAAAGGAGGAGGAGAGTGGATCTGGGCAGCAACTAGCAAGCCCTGCCCCATCACTGGAACTTGTTCTGCTGCGGGATGCACCCAGCAGCCTCCCTCTCCTCATTTACCAAGTCTGAATGATAGTTCACAGATGCCTGAGATCCCACAAGAGAATGAGAAACCACCATTTGGTCTGGGAGGCACCCTAGAAGATTCATCCACTCAGGCCCAAAGCCACCCTAAAACCCTAAGCCACCAATTCAGACCAGAGCCGATGTTTCTGAATTTTAAAATATGGTCAAGAAGGGCAGGGCAGAAGGAAGGAGACATTAAAGCACTGGCCTCAGGAAGTTGGCCAGATCAAGTGAGAGAGTATTAATAGCTGTGTTCATAAAGAAGCAAGTGACAAGCTCTGACAGAGATGGATGGCCCCTAGGCTTTGCAGCCATCCACTGCCCAAAAAGTGAAATGAGATGTGTACTGAGCTCCATGCTGGAACTCCAAAAATATCACACGTTGCTGCCAAATGCAAATCTGAAGCCCACAAGCCTTCTGACCTCGATAAAACCAAGAGCGATTTCCAGCTGCTTGCTTCAGTATGGAGGTGTTAAGTAGCAGGATTTTCTCTTAAAACGTTTTAAATGAGTCAAGGCTTTCCTCTAGACTTGTCAATAATATCTTAAGATGGGAGTCTACCACAGGACTGCTCAAAGAAAAAAGTTCCAAGGAAACCCAGTTGGCTCTTGATCATCTTGGGACAGGGAAGTGGGTCTCCAAGACAGCAGCAACCCAGACATGCTCCCTATGTGGGCAGCATCTGGGATTATCACTATACCAGTTTAGTGATCATGATGAGGCAGCTACATTGCTACACTGGTGACCGGAGAAGAAAACTATTTGACTCGCTTTGCTTAAACAAAATAGGCAGTGGGAAGGAAAAGCCCGGGGCAGTTAAAGCATCACTTAGAATGCACAGATTTTATTTCAAGTTATTCCACAGGCACTCAGGGGGCTGCCAGTTTCATCGGGGTCATGTCTAAGGGCTTAGCTGGGACATTAGCCAGCCACAGCTGTGGGAAAGAGTCACACTGGAGATGGAAGAGAACAGAGGATGAGGCACAGGAAACCACACTGTTCAGAGGCTCTGTGAATTTGAAAATCTTCAGGCTAATCCACAGAGAGACAACACAGAGCCTCATGTATCTTGACGTCAGGGTGTAAGCCAACCAAGGCCTGCCTGACACAGAAGCTGGATATAGTTCTTCATAGAGATATCCAGGCGTCTTAAAGGATTCTCCAACCCAAATATCTCTAAAGAATTCTCCAACCAAAACACCCCTTTCTGGCACCAACTGCTGACCTCCCCATATGCCCTGTGGCAAATCACTTGAAGACTCCTGTTAAAATGCTAACGTCACCTGGGAGAGATGTCACAGTCAGCTGCTGGTTTTTCATTAACACCTGGCACTGACTTCTCTGCCTGGCTAGTTTGACAAATGAGATGAGACCCAGGACAGAGAAGTTTTGATGCGGTGAGAGAAGAGTCTGCCAAGTACCTGCTGTCTACCACCACCTCCCTGTCCAATCTTCTGCATCTTAACAATAGAACAAAGACTAGCTGTCATATTCCAGTTCATTAACACATTCATTTAGCAAATACGTGTTGAGTGCCTACTATGTGGTGGCTGGGCACTGCCGGTGCTGGGGATACAGTGCGACCGGGGCTTCACTCCCTGGGCTGGTATTGAGTCTAGGGTTCAAGGTTCCCATAACACTCCTCTAAAACTCGGCAGCCATGAACCCAACCAGCGCACTCTCCACCCAGTCCCCTTGAGCCCTGTTCTCCCCTGGCCTCCCGGTCAGGGGAGCGAGCCCTCCACTGTACTCACTCCTTTCCACCCATCACTTGAGGTACAGTCCTGACTCCACCATCAAGCTCTGCCCAGCCACCCCAGGAAACAGTGAGCTGCCTCCTGCTCCCCCTTCTCCACTCCCATGGAGTAAACCAGTGCCCCATTGGTCTCATCCTCTTGCTGCCAGGACACTCAGGCAACACCATTAGTGAGACTGCCCATATGCATAGTTCCTGGCCGTCTGTCACTCCAGCCTCCAACTCCAAAGAACACAAAGAAGCAGTAGCCGGCAATGGCGACATCCTTCTATGAATGACCTTGAGTCCAGTCGAATTGAAGTCAGCCCTTCACAAACATGATGCTTATTTTTAGTAGACAACTGTCTACAACACAGCTTGCCACTCAGCGGTGTGTCCCCAACCCACTAACTGTCAGGAGCTGGAGTCTGTGACTCTCCTGTGGTATTTAGTGTGCGGTCTTGGATTGCTGTGTATGTTTGCACGGGTTGACTTTGCTCACTGGGTGGTAAATGTGTTTTCTTTCTTTGTATTCTCCACAGCATTTACCCCAGGATCCGGTGTTCTCTGTAGCAATTTCTATACTTCCTTTTTATTTTCCCTTATTACAAAGAAACAGCTATTGAGCGTCTAGTACATTCTTTCCTCATAGAATTGCCCAGATCATTTGAACACATGGCTATGCCCTGCGTGTACCAGACATTGACAGTGACATGCCCTAAAGCACGAAGACATTTCCTTCCCAACTATCTGAAATACTATTATTCCAAAGGTGATTAGAGAGAAACCGGTCCAGGGAAAATTTAATGTTGCTCTGGGAGAGAGCAGCCCAGAAACAAAACCACCTTCAGCAACCTTTGAGTCCCAGACCATTCTCTTGGTCCTGCTGCGGACTCTTGGTGGCCCTTGCGCCCCGCCAGGACTCCCAAGTGAAGGGCTTGCTGGGAGGAAAGCTTGCTGTCTGCCTGAGAACGAAAACTCCTATTCAGTCGTGTAGCTCTGAAAGACCTGAATATAACTATAAACATGCAGCATTTTCAGGAAAAAGTAGCACAGACTTCTATTCTCAGAAAGTAATATGACATTTAAAAAAAATAATAAACTGTGAGGTGTTAAGAATTCCCAGAGACCTAAAATTATCATGACGATCTGGTGAAAGGGGCACATTACATCCATAAAGGAATTGGAAGTGGTGAAATCCGTCGTTTTTGTTATGATGAAAAAATTTCCAGCTACTTGTGTTGAATTATATATTAAAATGTTTTGTTGTTGAGAAGTACTTAAACATCTGCTGGTGTGATCTGGCCCCACGGCTGTACTCTGTCCCACCTCATGGAAATCAACCACTAATTAATTTACAGCAAATAAAGAGTCATCCCACCATCTGGATAAATGTCTAATGTTTTCTTGGGGAAACGAATAGATATATTTCATAAGAGCCATTATGTTATCTTAGAAACAATTTCAAATATGAAGTATGGGCAACTCAAGCTATAATCTAATATCTGACTATGGTACTGTCTCCTGGGCCCTGTCCTTCTCTTCTAAGTGGAACACTATAAAATGCAAATGTAATACAGTCTATTTGTCTCAAATTCACTTAGAAAACCTGAAAATAAACCAGCACTATTCTCCTCATAGTAAAGAATAGGTACTCCCCCAAACTCAGGAAGAAATATGCTCCCAGGCTCTGGGGCACTACTGGGCAAGAAGATGATAAGAACCCAGGCAAAGAGATGGAGAAGCAATAGCTAAAGAACAAATGTAAAAAAAAAAAAGTTCATCAAAAACATTTAGTTGAACAAATCTATCTTATTTAGACTAGCCGATACCATTTATAAGATACCAACTCAAGGGATGAGTGTTTTAATGAATGGCAAATTCAGGGGAACATTGTGAGTTTCCTTTAGAACAAATTTACAAAAACAAAAGTTTTTTTCAGCTTTTTCATCAAAAACAGGATTAAGCTTCTTTCAATTCCATAAGACCCACAGTGTACAAAAAGAACAAAAGACAGTCATGGGCTGTTCCCTAGTTTTTCATCAACCAACTCTGAACCGATAGACAAGCCAACAGCAAGGCTAGGACTAATGTCACTGGAGAGCAATCCTATGCTGGCAGCTACTCAGCCTTTGTGTCAACAATGGCCATCTTTGTGTCAATGGTTGACGGACTTCCGGGTGCTGAGTCTCATTCACATAGACAGGCCTGTCCTCAGCTCTACCAGGTCATGTAGGAAAGAACATGTTCTAGGAGATAATTTTCTTCAAACTCACAAGAAACTAACTTAGAAACCAAGAAGAGAACATTTTAAAATAGCCTCATCACAATAGGACAATCTAGTTGGAAAATCACCTCCACTCATTCATTCAACAAAACTCGATCCATGCCTATTATATCCAGGCACTGGAAATGCAGAGCAAACAATCTCAGCACTGAAGAGGCTCTCACTCAGTGTGGTCTCTCCAGAGTGTGGTTCTCAGAACCTGTGTTGGAAGCCCCTGAAATACTTGTGAGTGCAGATTCCTAGGCCCTACCTTTGATTCATTCTGAGTGTGGGGACTCTGGGAAACTATACTGTTAAAAATATCCCAGTGTTTCTTTTGTAAAGTTCACGAAGCTTTAGTCTAGTAGGTAGAGATCAGTATGTGAACAAATTATTACTTTCCAAAAGAGGGGAAAACTAAAATTTGCTGTATGCCTGTTATGTACCAGCCACTGTACTGAGCATTTAGACATATTACCTCGTTGACTCACAGCAATTGCATGAGTCCATCCCAGTCTTACAGATGAGAATCTCATGCTTCAGAGACATTAAGGAATTTGCCCAGGGACACAACAAGTAGTGAAGGCAGGACTCAACCTGTCTGTCTCCTAAAGTCCCCACACTCACTCCATACCCAGACACCATCCTTGGGTATCTTGGAAAAGTCCCATGATGCAAGATCTATGTAATTAACCCTGATATGCTATGTGTTGGTCATTTTTAGTTTTCTTCAAGGGGCTTATAAAATCATCTCTTCCTAGAACAGAAATTACCCAGTCTGTAATTATGATGTAGAGATGATGGTTAGTGAGCTGTGTTCCCCAAGCCCAAGGCCTCAGGTGACATTTTGATGAGCAGTGGCATGCATCTGCTGGCTCAGCTGTAATCTGCCTGCACTGGGCTCGGCGATCAACTGCAGGACAGGTCTGCTGGGGTTATGAACTCTGAGGGTTACCAAGGGCTGGGCTTTCCACTCTCTGCATGTTTGTTTCACTCTTCAAATTATTACTTCCTTGAGGGCAGAACCACGTTTATCCGGTTTTATAACTGCTCTCCACGGTAACTCCCTGACACTGGTTTGAGACTTCCAAATAGGCTATTCTAAAACATAAGCGTCTTGAGAAGCAGGGCCTTCTTTTTTCATCACTGTATTCCCAGAGACCTGCAAAACACTGAGCTTTCAATAAATGTGGAGTGAATCTGTCACCCTGAAATCAGAACAAGTTTATTCAAATGCAATCAGAAATTTATACTGGCTCTCTTTTCTCTAGCAATTCCATTTAATTTTTCAAAGATTCTTAAGGGGTTTCTCTATGTGGCATGTGTTGTTAGGTGACGCAGGATGCCTAGATCCACTTGATTATTTCAGCATGATTCTATGGAGTTGATGACACTGGCTGACCCAAGCCCTGGGCTGAGCCCAGCCCTGCCCAGAGCCAAGACGGCAGCAGGAGCCTAGAATAAACAACGATCCCAGGACATAAGCCCAAGACTGGGGCAAGAATATAGACACTCCCTGTACGGAGGCGCTTATACTCTCATTGGGAAAACGAGACCTGGACACAAATAGATGAAGGTGTGAACAGAGGAAAGAAAAGTGAGGCATATTTTCTTTTTTTTGAGTTGGAGTCACACTCCAGCACCCAGGCTGGAGTGCAGTGGCACACTCATGGCCACACCAGCATCGACTTGCTGAACTCCGGTGATCCGGTCAGCCTTCCAAGGAGCTGGAACTACAGGCACGCACTATCACACGCAGCTAATGTTTTCGTTTATTTTAGAGATGAGGGCTCGCCAAGTTGCCCAGGCTGGTCTCGAACCCGCAGACTCAGGCAATCCTCTCGCCTCGGCCTCCCAAAGTGCTGAGATTACAGGCTTGAGCCACTACGCCCAGCCAAGTTGAGCAGTTCTTAAATAGTTGTAGTAGGAGGGCGCAACCTCTAAATCACAAAGCAGAAGCAAAATTGACATTCTAAGAGTCAGGAGTTTCCTGATGGGGAAGGAAATACATCTTTTATTTCTTTTTAATCTCCTCCTCCTCATCCCTAGTCTCTAAGGCACACAGGAGGTGCTTAATAAATGCTTGCTAACTAACCAAAGGACCGTCTCAGAGCAGCAATAAGAAATCCATGACACCCAATTGAGAGCAGGGGTAGGACTCTGAAAGTAAATTAAAGTATCTCAGCCTTGTAAACTGCAATGTGGCAGCAATTTTGGAAGCCCAGCTGCTCTGGCTCCATTCACTGAATTCAACAAAATCTAGGAAGAAGGAAGGAGACTTCTAGAATCTCCTGCCTCCAGTAAGCCATTAACAGGCACCAATCAGTGCTTCTAAATTAAATTGGAGATTAGAAACAAAGAAGCAATGCCAAGACTGAGTGATGGGCCAGTAAACTCTAAACATCTAATTAAAGATCACAGGTGTCTGCCAAGAACGAGACTTGGTTATTTTTTCTTTTTAAGCATAGCAGCCTGAATGTATCTTCAAGTAAATAAAATTTTGTCTCATCATATTTAGTCTTAGTTCATGCATTTTTCTTCACCAACATACACAGAAGATGCAGTTTCCAAAAGCAGAATCAACCAATTTTTTATAACTACAATATTTTTGGACTTAAGAATAATACCGGTGGAACAGAGAAGCTTTTCTAATACCATTTTGCCAGGAGTACTGGAAACGAGCAAAAATACTCTATGAAAAACATTGCCTTTTGCTATTATGTTATACTTGCTCCTTCTAATTTATTCACTGCAAAGTCTTTTTCCCTTGTCCTGTAAGCAAAATATAATGGTGAGCACAGTGAGCTCTGTTTGCAGGTTCTGATCAATAAGCAGGGGATGGCCAGATACTATGCTGAGAGGAGCTGAAGCCGAATAAGTACAGGCTCACTGGGGAGAGTGATGATGGATTGACTAGTGATGCCTGCCATGGGAAGGGATGGGCCTAAAAATGAAAGGTATGCTGAATTATCCAACCCTAATCTACTGGAACCATGAGAGGATTCTGTGCTGTGAGTATTTTTTTGAGTTGTACATAGGAAACCACATTAAAGTTAAAACGATGCCCCAAATGTTCGCAATTTGCCTCTTTTCTGTCCCTCAGGTATAAAATATTATCTCTGGCTTAAAGTGAGAGGCCAGAGATCTGAACATGGCTTTCATCCTGGGTGCTCAGTCCACCACCAGCCTCCTTGAATGTCCAAGTCTGAGGAAACTGACATCATAGGCTATCTCAAGTAAGTTCACCGTCAGCTTCACTGGTTAGTGTGGATCCTGAGCTTGCTGCACCAATGCTGAAATTATTTAACTTTTTTTTAGCCTGATGTCAGCCCTCTAGAGAACATTTTTACTATAAGACAATTTTACTAATCCATATTTGCTATTTCAGTTCAGTTAAATTTTTCAAGGGTAAATAGGAAAAGAGAACCAAAATAAAAGATAAATCCTGCTCCAAATTCAAGAGATCAATAAGTCTTTTTCCCTCCCAATAGGGAGTCCCCAAACCACTAAAGACACCCGTTACTCTGGGCCTGTAGGACTTTCATAACCTAAGAGAAGTTTCCCAGAGGATTGGGACTGCACACTTTAAAAATACAGTCCCAGACCAGGTGCGGTGGCTCATGCCTGTCATCCCAGCACTTTGGGAGGTGGAGGCGAGAGGATTGCCTGAGTCCAGGGGTTTGAGACCAGCCAGGGCAACTTGGTGAGACCTCATCTCTACAATAAATCAAAAAATTAGATAGGCATGGTAACGTGCACCTGTAGTTCCAGCTACTTGGAAGGCTGAGGCTGAAGGATTGCCTGAGCCCAGCAGGTCGAGGCTGTGGTGGCCATGAGTGTGTCACTGTATTCCAGCCTGGGTGACAGAGTGAAACTCCAACCCAAAAAAAAAAAAAAACCGCAAAAAAAACAGTGCCTGGAAAGCATCAGCAATTAAAGTTCCTTCCCCAAAGATCAATAAGCTCAGTCTGCAACCAGAAAAATCCATCCCCTGACAAAACTTCTGAGAATTGAAAATTATAATGTCCAATTTATAAATTATCCGGCACCACTTAAACATCTCACTGAACTCAGTCTAACAACAGATAAGTGGGTGAAAGTCATGCCCAGAAAGGACTTCACAGTATACTCCTACTTACCATTTAGTTGGATTCCAGTTCTGTTAGAAGAAGGACAGGTGCTCCTGATTTCTTCTAGAAAAGCCCCAGCAGCCTGTTCCTAGTATCAACTTTGATTAATAAACCCACTTTCCATTAGGACAAAGTTTAACAGTATAGTATTCACTCCCTTGCTCCAAATTCCAATTTCCACCCATCTTATGTAAATAAACCATTAATTATCATGTAAATAAGCCATTTATTATCATGACTGTCCTAAAAAGACTCTTTGGATTATTTCATTTTGTAAAATCAATGTCTACCAAAAAAAGCCCACTTGGAATCCTAAGAAGGAAAAAAGAAAACTATCACTAATTGAATGTCAACCAATTTCCCAACAAAAGTATGAGGTAGATGTTATTATTTTCACTTTTATAAATGAAGAAACATAATTCAGAAAGGTAAGTTAACTTGCTTAAGGTCATACAAGCAGTTAGTGGTAAAAGTAGGATTTGAATCCAAAGTTGACTCACTTTCCAGCAAACACTGTCTCCCAAAGCCGAAAAGAATCACACAGGAGCAGAAGATTGTGATAGTATTATTGTTTGTCAAATCTTTACTTCCTTCCTCATCCCAATGTGACTGGAGTAGATCTCTCCACTCCATTGATATTGGTCGTGGTTATGGGATTTGCTCTGGCCAATGGAATGTTGGTGGATAGAACATGGGCCAGGGCCTTAAACATGATCCCATGGCTGTCCTTGGCTCTTGCGCTCATGCTGTTCGCCACCATAAGAGTCTGCCCTGGGTAGCATACTCTTAAAGGAGGATACGTTCATTTTAGATTAATCCGACTGTGGTTGGCTTACTGACCAACGGAAATAATCAATCAAGAAATACTGACCAATCAAGAAATAATGGCTGAAAGTTTTCCAAATTTGATGAAAACTATAAATCAACATGTTCAAGAAGCTCAATAAACCTCAAGTGCAAGATACATGTCACTGGAGTGGAGAGAAGGATCAGTGGCACGTATTATTCTTGAAAAGAAATGGTAAGAAGCTTCAGAAGGCAAAGAAATAAACAGAAGAACCAGGGAAGATGTACGTCAGTATTCCTCAACCTCCAGTGTCAGTATCACCTATTAAAATCACACCTAATAAGTGTGAGAGGATGATGGTGAGAGGAACAGAGGAGCTGAATTTTCTTCCAGACTAGTGTGGGGAAACCAGACACAGTGAAGGCAAACAGAGGATTCCAGAAGGTAATGGGAATGGAAGGGTATGCCTCCTCCCCTAGAAGTTCATAGAAATCTGTGGGAAAGTGTCTTCAGGCAGCACCAGGTCACAGAATCTGGATTGGAAGTCATTTCTCTTGATCCTTGAGTGGGGCAGGCACTTACCATCACATCTGAGTCACATTTGCACCCATGCTCAAAATGGCCCCTGACTCAACAGGTGCTATGAGCCTTAGTCCCTTTCCTGCCCTCTGTCTTCATAGTCTTGAGAGCCAAAGAAGAGTGATTATGAACTCTTGGGGGAGGGAGTAATGTAAGAAAAATTTAACATGGAATATACTACTTAATGTACCACTCTAAGCAGCACATGTTGTCTGTGTCAAAACACTAGAAAAGCTTTCCATCCCTGATAAGAGCAGTCCTGGAAAATCAAACAGAAAAGAAATTAAATTGGGGAAGAAATTCTTCCAAGGAATTAATTTACCTATAAGAATCCAAAGTAATCACAGAATAAATAAATAATTTTACATGATGTGTCCATTTTTACCTTTTTAATGAAGCAAGAAACAGGACAAATTGCTCTCAGCCTACAACTACTTCTTGTTTTTCTCAGGGGAAGAGGTTGATACAAGGACTATCCCCAAAACACAAAGCCTATAAGTTGATTCATATATAATTAACTTATTTGTAGATACCTTTACAATTTATTTATGAAACTAATTATAAGAAATGCAGATTCCTCCAAGTATCCACTTACCAATATGCATCAAATATCAGACTTAAATGAAATTAGAATTTGTAGTTATACATTTATCTAATTTATGCAGGCTCTACTAATTTAGGTTGAAGCAGTTAAAAGTCCTTTGGAAATTTTAGAGAATAATTATAGCTTTTCAGATCTCCAAAGGATAATCAATATTATTGTTTCAAAATTTTAAAGGCTTTTATACACAAATAGGCAAAGCTACAGTAAACAACCTGCTGATACATCTCAATCTTTTGTTTTCCTTTCAAACTGTACCACTGAAGCTACCCAAATTATGTTAACAAAGTGGGAAAGGGGGAAGAGAAATGAGAAAGGAAAGTAGGAAAATGTATTTGGGGCAAAACCCAAAATGTTTAGAATGCCAATGGACACCGTAAGAAAAATAGTGTGCACTGAATACCACAGCACAGAAACCAAGCACACATGTGCTCTTACCTTAGAAGATTCAGTATAGCAACATACAAAATGGTTTATTTGGATAACATCAAACCTATTTTTCACACCTACAGTAAGTATACAGGGCAGATAGAAAAACAAATTAATGTCAAAAGGTCATGACTAGCCTCAGACGAGAAAGGGAAAGACCCTTGAAGCAGAGCAGATGGTCCAGGAGCAAGTCCATCATATATAAGAATATATTATGAAGGATGGCACAAAGATCAGTGGAGAAAGAAAGGTTAAATGAGTGGTATGAAGACAGTTGTTATATATTTGGAGGAAAATCCATTGATACCCTCACATCACATCATACTTCAAAATAAATCTAGAAGAATCAAAAATATTTTTGCCTTTGTTTTAAACTCAGGCCATAAAAAGCCAAAAGGAAGAAAAATACAATCACAAAGGAGCTGTAAGATTTACAGATTGGTGTTACTGTACAAAGTTTAAGGATGCCTATAAAAACAGCCAAAATGAAAAGGAAAATGATAACTGGGATAAATTATCCATAAGTAATGCATCAAAAGACTTAATGCCATTAATATACAAAGAGTTCATACACGAGATCCCAGCAGGTAAGTGGGTAATAGACAATCAGGTAATTTACAAAAGAAGTTAACAAATACAAAATGTTCGATTTCACTAATATTCGCTACTGAATGACATAAATTTGTCCATCAAAGAATTCAGATGAAAACAATGAGATACGATTTTAGCATGAATGCAGGTTTCATGAAATGGGTATGCCTCTCACACTGTTGGTGTAAATTATATCGTATTAAAATATTTTGGGAGCAACCCCTTCGAATCCCCTCCCATGGTGGGAGCTTTTCTGTCCTCTCAATAAATCCTGCTTTCAAAAAAAGTATATATATATATATATATATATATTTTTTTTTTTTTTTTTTTTGCAAAGCAATTCAGTATGAGAGATTACCCCCACAAAGTTTAAACACTTTGAATTTAAATTCTTTAGTATTTTCACTACTACAAATCTATTTTGAAAACTAAACTACAGGTAAATACACTGCCCAAAAGATAAGTACAGTATTATCTCTAATAGCAAAAAGAATTAGAAATTACCCAGATGACTAATAGGAAATAATTGACAAAACTAAAATATATAACTTTAATGAATAATAGATATTTTAATGTCAAGTTGCAAAAGTTCATAGAAACATGGGAAAATACTTCCTACAATATTAAGTAGAAAATGCAATATACAAACTGTCCAAGGTGATATTTATGCTTTATTTTTAAAGAAGTAATGAGAAGACTGATAGAGTGTATACCTAAATGTCCAACAACATAAATCATTGGGTAGCAAGAATATTTCCTTTCCTTTCTTCTCCATATTTTCCAAGTGGTCTATACTATCCTGGGGAGTGCAGTACAGCCAAGTGCTCATGATAGCCTAGGTTCAGCCTATCCCTTACCAATCGTGTGACCTTGGTAAATTACTCCAAGGCTGTTTCTCTCCTGAAAAATTAAGAAAAATAATATCACTCACCTCACAAAGCCATTTTGAGTTTTAAATAACATAATGTGTGTAATATGCCTAGCAACACTTAAGCGTTGACTAAATGTTAGCCATTATAATGAGGAAAACACACACACACACACACACACACACAGTTTTAACTGTCCTGGGGAGAAATGTTTTGAAATAACAGGAGTATTTAAAAGGTTAGTATACTTCATCCCCCTTAGCCAATAATTAGAAGTAATTAGAAGGCTGAAGCAGAAGGATCACCTGAGCACAGCAGGTTGAGGCTACAGTGACCCTGAGCGTGCCACTGCCCTCCAGCCTGGATGACAGAGTGAGATCCAACTCAAACAAACAAACAAAAAAGTGATATCATGTTTTCTAGGAGATCGATGTAATGGTAGGAGAAGAAAACAAATGATAAAAGCTATTTTCTAATATTTATAAATTGTATTCTCTTTTAAAATGCCAGAGTAGGGGCAACCCCTTCGGGTCCCCTCCCACTGTGGGAGCTTTTCTGTCCTCTCAATAAGTCCTGCTTTCTCTCTCTCTCTCTCTCTCTCTCTCTCTCTCTCTCTCTCTCTCTCACACACACACACACACACACACATACACACACACAAATAATTCTTTTGAGAAAGTCCATAAATCTACTAAAAAAAAAGTGCGAGAATAGTATCCCATTTCAAAAGTTATTTTGGGATTTAAAAAATTGATAATAGAGGAACTAAGTGTCCAAATGATATTTAATCAATTTTATATCAATGAGTGGCAATATAACATATGACACACAAATGTATGACAAAACAAAAGTGACTGATACTGTCCTCTCTGTGCAGTAGATAAAGATATCAGGTTCTACATTTGCTCTTAATGCTCACTCCTTAATACATCCTTAAACATTTATACTTAGCCTTTACTTCCAGGATGAATATAGCTGTATAAGTGAATATCTTTTTCCTTTTTCCAGAAATTATGGATGGGGGGATAAGAACAGAAAAGAAAACAAAAATGCCTTTTTTGTTTACAAATAAAAAGACAAAAATAACATTCAGATAAGGGCTTTTAAGAGCAGTTGAGATGGGCCAGAAGCTGTGCAGAAGACAGCAGCACAGAGAAGTGGTCACCTGGAGTGGTCAAGTCTCACCTAAAGTTAAAGGTGAACCTTGTTGGCAATGCTGGATGCTGGAACCTCAATGACAAAGTCTAACCGCAAAAGTGTCTGCATGTTTAAGAGAGGCAAAAGATTCAGAGCTTCGCAGAGAATCACCCAGAAAAACTTATGTACAGGAACTACTCTGTCCCTGTAGCAGAAGAGAAGCAGAGAGTCTTCGAGTGTGACTGAAGTTAATTTGCCACCCATTCAGGAAGATATAAGGGGGATAAAATAAAAAATAAAAGTGAAAAAAAGTGATTAGCCTTGTTTTGGCAACCAAGATTCTTCTTCTTTTCTTTTTTTTTTTTGAGTTGGAGTCTCACTATGTCGCCCAGACTGGAGTGCAGTGGCCACTCCTGGCCACCGCAGCCTTGATCTGCTGGGCTCCGGCGATCCTTCTGCCTCAGCCTTCCGAGTAGCCAGAATTACAGGCATGTGCTACCACGCCTGGCTGATTTTTTGATTTATTGTAGAGATGCGGTCTCACTGCCCAGGCGGGTCTCGAACCAGCGGGCTCAGGCAATCCACACACCTCAGCCTCCCAAAGGCGCAGGATTACAGGCTGAGCCACCGAGCCCGGCCCAACCAAGATTCTTATCTGCCACTTTGGGGTCTCACTTGAGTCTGCCAGGACAGTAGGCAGCGTTCCCTACATAGCCAATACACTGGAGCCAGTTCTTCCAGAGCGGATGTCTGCAACCATGGGAAACTGGTGGGCAAAGAGAGGTATGATCTCTCAGAAGTCACTGCTACTTAGGGAATATCATGACCTAGGATGAGATTAAGCTGCAAAGAACATCACCGAAAACTTTTGTGTCCCGAGTCAGATACAAAGTGATCAGTAGAAAGGCCACTTGGAATTTGCTTAAAAGATGAGGTTCCCTGGCTGCCCAGAAATAGAGGGGTAAGAAGATGATTTTTTTAGGCCTCCATTTCAGATTCTGAAGAAAAGAGGCCTTTTTCAACAGCACCAATCAAAGCCATGCCAGCAGGGGTGAATGAAGATTGTCACCTCAAACAAGGTGTGCTAGTCATGTTTAAAGGTTTTTGGAAGCTAAGGAAGAGGAAATCCACAGATTTCCTGAGAGCCAAGTGCAAAGGCAAGAAGACTCTGCTACCTTCCCTCCAGGGCCACCTCTTAACCCACCAACGGCGATGGGGCCTGGGGCTCATGCCAGGAGACTGTGGATGGGAGAACCAAAACCCCAGGATAAGAAGGAAAGTGTTAGTCTTAGAGAGGAATCTTTTCCAAGGAAGATGCCTAGAGTTTGGGGATGCTCAATGTGCCTCTGTTTTATTTTGCTTATGGATGAGATGACTATTTCATGGTAGACAGGGGCCATGAAGAGAACCCACACTCATTAACAGGTAAGCGAAGACAAGTTGCAGGAGGCTGCATGGCTCCGAGGAGTACCAGAAGGTAACATTGCTCTGGTTCCATAGGAATCTAGGCTCTGTCAGTGCCCCTTCCTCTCTCCAGCGGATAGCCAGGCCCATGATAAAGAGAGAGAGAGAGGCAGGAATGCCCTAATGGAGAGAAGCAGAGGAGTGGAAAGTGCTGGCTACTCAGATAGGAGATCTCCCTGTTTAATGCCCAGGAGTGTGAACAAGGGCAGGCACCCAGCCAACTGTGGCCAGAAAACCAAAAGGGAAAGGTGGCCATGAGGAGGAGAAGCACAGAGAGCTGCAGGTCAGCAGCATCTGCCAGGTTAAATCTCCCTCATTCTCTAAAGCCTCGGATAATGGAGCACCAAGAAGAATCTCTAAGGCAGGAAGTCGTCCTTGGAAGAGAAAGGCAAGAAAACTATAAGTGCCCAGATTCAGGCACCCAACTTCTGGGGCCCTGGGATTATGATCCACCAAGCCAGGTATGTGTGTCAAGGTCACACAAATGCAAACCAGAAACCTAGCCCCATCATCTCGAAGGTGAGTTCTTCCTTTCTAGAAACATCGAGATGTGCTTCGAGTAATGCCGATGGCTGAGACCATGTCATGAGATATTATAAGATATGATGCCCCCTACCACACACACATGTACTTTCTTTTTGTCATTACTCTGTGCTTCCTGGGCTCAGGTGAAATACACAGCAGGGGGAAAAAAAAAACAGGTAGTCTGCAGAATTTCTCCCAGTGTGCAAAACAATGGGGTGAGGTCATGAGAAAATACAGTTGTAAGCATTTTAATGGATCTGTCTAGTATATCGGAGATTTTGAACAGAAATTCTTGCCAGCTCTGGTTTCTGGACTCTCCCCAAGTTACCACTGAAAGATATTGTCCTGGCTGTGGCTCATATGCTACAGCAGATGCCTCAATGGCAGTCTGAAAAAAGCACAGGGGAGAGGTGAGTCGGGGAAGCCTTCCTAGAAGGGTGATGTTTACGGGGGGGGGGGGTGTAGAACACCCAGGTCAGGGTGGGGAGAGACATCTTTAAGAGCCCAGATGACAGCAAGTGCGCACTGCCCTCACGAGAGGCTCCAGGATATTTAGACAGAGCTAGAAAAAGGTGAATGTGGGCAAGTGATGAAGATGGAATTAGAAGGTGGAGGAAAGGTCACACGAGCAAGGCCATGCATATGGGAGCCTGAGGCAAAGGAAAATTATACATCCCTATATACACGACATCATGTATTTTTAGTGGTTAATTTTTTTCAAAACATTAAAGTAGTTGAAAAAATATTGAAATATAGGAATATTAAAATTTACAACATTAAGTTTAAATATTTTATTTTCATCAAACAAAATTTATTATAATTTCACATTCCTGATTTTAATTAAAGTAAATTCATCAATTAAAGAGTATTTTCAAAATCTGCTCCTTTTCCTATCTCATTTTCAATTGAGAGTAGTAAGATATAACTAATGAGAGAAAGTAACTTTGAAAGTCTATTTAATGCCCAGGCTCAGTGGCTCAGCCTGTAATCCCAGGACTTTGGGAGGCCAAGGCGAGTGGATTGCCTGAGACCACAGGCTCAAGACCCGCCTGGGCAACTTGGTGAGATCTCATCTCTACTATAAACCAAAAAATTAGCTGAGTGTGGTAGTGTGCACCTGTAGTTCTGGCTACTTGGAAGGCTGAGGCAGAAGGATTGCTGGAGCCCAGTAGGTCAAGGGTGTGGTGGCCAGAGAGTGCCACTGCAGTTCAGTCTGGGTGACACAGTGAGGCTCCAACTCAAAAAAAGAAAAGAATGAAAGAAAATCTAAAGTCTATTTGATGAATAACAACTTTATTTTTGCCAAGAAGTAACAAAAATTTAACTTAAAATAATGCATTCTAATACACTTATGCTTTAATTTTTCAATATTTTTCAGTTAAGTAATAACCTGAACACAAATTAATCATTAAAATAAGAAATAAAAACATGTCCATAGATCCATACATTTTTCATTTGCTTCAGGCTTCGATATGGCCTCACACAGCATTGTTGGAGCTTGTCTTTATTTAAAATTGTGATATTTTGATCACCATGGACTTTCTAGCATTAATTTTTTTAAATACGACATCAAAAATTTCAGCAAGCACGTGAAAAGATGCTCAAAGTCACTAATAATTGAGGAAATACAAATTATAACCACAATGATCTATCACTTCACACCTATTAGAGTGGCTATTATAAAAAATACAGAAAATAACAAGTGTTGGTGAGGCTGTAGAACAACTGAGCACTGTTGGCAGGAATGTAAAATGGTGCAGCCACAATGGGAAACAGTATGGAGCTTCCTCAAAAAAATTAAAAATAGAATCACCACATATGATTCAGAAATTTCACTCTGGGTATATACCCAAAAGAATGAAAAGCAGAATCTCAAAGAGATACTTGTACATCCATGTTTATAATATTATTTATAAACAGACAAAAGGTGGAAGTAACCCAAGTATCCATTGGTAAATGAATGGTTAAACAAAACGTGGTGTATTCATACAATGAAATATTATTCAGCCTTAAAAAAAGAAGGAAATTCTGACACATGCTACCACATAGATGAATCTTGAGGACATTAAGCTGAATAAAATAAGCCAGTCACAACAGGATAAATACTTTATAATTGCTCTTATTTATAAATACACAGAGTAATCAAATTCAGAAAGAAAGTACAGCGAGTACAGAAAGTAGAATGGTGGTTGCCAGGGCATGGTGGAAGGGGAAATGGGTGCTATGATTTGTTTTTTTGTTTGTTTGTTTGTTTGTTTTTTGAGTTGGAGTCTCACTCTGTCGCCCAGACTGGAGTGCAGTGGTCGCTCCCGGCCACCGCAGCCTTGACCTGCTGGGC
>NW_007252933.1:650313-656634 GCF_000164805.1 Carlito syrichta
GTCTCGTCAAGTTGCCCAGGTGGGTCTTGAACCCACAGGCTCAGGCAATCCACTCACCTCAGCCTCCCAAAGCGTGGGATTGCAGGCTGAGCCACTGAACCTGGCTTGATTTGAATGTACATGTCTCTCCAAAATTCTTATGTTGGAACCTACTACCCAGTGTGATAATATTAAGAGATGGGATATTGGAGACTCAGAATGGGGCGGGGGGGGGAGTGGGTGGAGGGATGAAAAATCACCTGTCAAGTACAAAGTACACAGGTGGAAGTATTTAAAGCCCAGATTTCTTTGCCACTATACAATGTACTCACATAACCCAAATTTCTTTGTACCCCTAAAGTTATTGAAAACAAAAAAAGTAGGGCCTTTTGGGCAGTGATTAAGTCAGAAGGGGACGGCCCTCAGAAATGGGTTAATGCTCTTATAAAAGAATTTGAAGGGAGTGTCTAGTTTGTCCTTTTTTATCCTTCCATCTCTTCTGTCATCTGAGGAACAGTATTCTTTCCCTCCAGAGGATGCAGCAACAAGGTGCCATCTTGGAAGCAGAGAGTGAGCCTTCACCAGACACCAAATCTGCTTGGCCCTTGATCTTGGAGTTTCTAGCCTCCAGACTGTGAGAAATAAACTTGTCTTTATAAATTACCCAGGCTTGGGTATTTTGCTATGTCAGCATGAATAGACTAAAGACATAGGAAGTTATTGTTCAGTGGGTACAGAGTTTCAGTTTGGGAAAAATAAGAGAAGTTCTGGAGATGGGTGGTGATGATGGTTGCACCATGATGTGAATAAGTTTTACACTACTGAAAATTGTATGTACACTTAAAAATGGTTAAGACAACAGATTTTATGTTAGGTATAATCTACTACAATTTCAAAAAATATCCTTTACCTTGATTATAGAGTTGTTGAATTGTTTTGTTTTGTTTTTTGTTTTTGTTTTGTTTTTGTTTTTTGCAACAGTACAGAGCATGGGGTCATGTTAAGTTATAGTCTGGGATCAAAAAAGTCAATAATAGCAGGAAATTCCTTTCAGATTGACAGATATGTACTCTGAGCTAAGCCTCTCTAACTCCTTACTTGTTAGTTTCTGTCTTCTATACAAGAGGAGACAAAATATTCTCCCAAGAAGGCACACCCCACCCCCTAACTGGAAGGTGGCCTGAGGAAACTGATACTGATAAACACTTGGCAACAGTTGGTGTGGTCACAGGGAGAGAACTGATTGGGTAAAGGGAAGAGAACTGCCTCTGAGGCCCAGGTTGGAAATCACACATTTTCCAAACCAAAATAGTCTGACAAGATTTCCGGGAAGTTTTTTGAGTGGGAGAGGTAGGCTTCGACATGTTGGCATTTCTGGGACATTGTGATGGATAGAGGAGGCAAGATCACATATTTAGGATTTGAGACTCTCCCCCAAATTTAGAACACATGATCACTGAAATGGATTTAGGATGGCAAGCCATGCTGAATATTTTATTCTAAGAAAAATGCTTTTGTCTGTAATTTGTATGCTTTACATGGTTGGGAAGATGGTAGTTGCTGAAAATGTGAGCTATGCAGTTTATGTTTCCCTTTATAACTAAGTTGCCAAGGAATAAGAAGGCCAATGTTAAGCCCCATTTATGGTAGTTGGCACACCTTGGGGAGTTGGTTACATCTCACATTCCTTACTCTGATAAAATCATTGTCCACTAGGCTTAATCTTGTAAATTACTTCCAATAGGTGTGACATACATTCTCAGTTAGTTTTTTCTTAGATCAGCATCGATCTTGTTCATCAATTGGCATTTTCTTAAATTCTCTGGAGATGTCCACTTCATGATCATAATAGAAGTGTCAGTAAGGCTGGGCACAGTGGTTCATGCCTGTAATACCAGCACTTTGGGAGGCAGAGGTGGGAGAATTGCTTGAGCCCAGAGTTCGAGACCAGCCTGGGCCACATAGTGAGACTTCTTCTCTACTAAAATAAAAATAATAAGCCAGGCATAGTGGTGCATGCCTATAGGTCCAGCTATTCGGGAGACAGACAGAAGGATGGCCTGAGCCCAGGAGATCAAGGCTGCGGGGAGCCACGAGGGTACCACTGCATTCTAACCTGGGCGAGAGAGTGAGACTGACTCAAAAAAAGAGTGTAAGTGACCTGAAGTAAGTAGTGCCCTCAGTGAGCTCTGCTTTGGAGCATTAAGAATTTGAACCTGTGGTAGCACGTGCCTGTAGTTCCAGCTATTTGGAAGGCTGAGGTGGAAGGATCGCCGGAGTCCAGCAGGTCAAGGCTGCAGTGGCCGGGAGCGGCCACTGCACTCCAGTCTGGGCAACAGAGTGAGACTCCAACTCAAAAAAAGAAATAAAAAGAATTTGAACCTACAAAGTGTGTGAGGAACAGGCTTGTGAGGCATCCTCTTCCTTTATGTCCATCTGACAACCTAGCCTGGCAACACAACTGCCTGTCCTACTTACAGTCCCAGCACCTTCTCCTGGGACTTTGCAACACTGTTATGTAAACAGAGGAGTCTTTCAAGTAGCTGTATGCTGCAGCTTCTCCCCTATGCCCAAAGTGTAGCCCATGCCTTACACTGAAACTAGAAATCTGCTTGATAACTACACAAAAGGCGGGCAGGTCATCCAGCACCCGAACAGGAACTTTCTTCCCTCCTTTTCTCAACGGTGTTTATTCAGAGTCTTCCACACTGCAATTTCATTAGCCCAAAAGAAAGTCCCATCTCCTGGCTTTCTGAGTAAGCTTCTGTTTTCCCACATGGCAGCCTTATTGCTTGCTGATTTGTGACCGTATTCCCTGTGCTCATGAGGCTCTCTGATCACATTCCTTGAATGAAAGGGAAGGTTCATTCAGCCTCCATAAAATGTGCAGCCTTGGTCCTTGCAAGGCACCGGTCAATCCCGCACGCTGTATCCACAAGTACTGCTTTCACCACAGGAAGGACAGCAGAAACCCTCCAAGAACCACAGGCGCCCTCGTGGCAACCTTCCAGCTAACCCATGCCCAGAACAGCTCTGCCTTGCCACAAACTAACTCCAGCATCGGCATGCCCAGGGCCATGTCTCCAGAAGATTCCCAAGTTAATAAACACATATTGCTTAGGCCATTTCCCTGGGTAATAAACTTGTTCCTGGTTGCTAGGCTGACAAGTTCACCATTAACATCCATTAACTCTGCCCTTGTACCACCTTAATAATGCAAAAGACACAGGTCGTCCCTACCTAGTTCTTTATTTCCCAATGATACAGATCATCTGAGGTTATTTGGCATATAAACTACGCTGCTTCTTTTGGATTCCAGGTACCTGGAGGGAGTTTTCCTTTCAGTTTCCTTGAACTCCAAGTCAGCACACTGCCACCATCCTTTGTGGGGAGTACAGGAAACTCTACACACTGTGTTCTCTCAGCAAACGCATGGAATCTGAAACATGGAAGGATATTCAACATTAAGCCAATGCAGAGGTATTTACGCATGCCAAGTCTTTCTCTTAGGACTGTGAATTTGCTCTTCTGTGGTGTCAATAGTCTTAATTTTCTTAGTTGCGTTCACTGCTTTTCTCTGTATTTTATCAATTCCCACAAGCAAAAGACAGGGAGGTGAAAGAGTACAGAAAATTGTAAATGCTTTGGGATCTTAACAGACAGCTCATCTTTACATTAGAGGTTGATTAGATCAACCAAGTGGTATTTCTTAATGCGGGGAAATCGATATTCTATGCTTATATTCATTCTTTTGTTCCCAGGGTTTCACCATGTCAACACAGCTCTGACAAGCCAGGGGCCCCAGCAGTGCCCATCAGCTCTGCAGGTTCAGAGTAGAAAGCTGTGACCCAGACAGCATTGCCTAATTTGCCTGTTGCTGATGGGCTGCAGTCAAGTTTAACTCAGCAAACACACACTTCTCCACGATCCAAGCCTAAGCTCTAATGAAAAGAATTCCTGTGTGGGCAAGTTTTTAGGGCCCGTCTTCTCAGCATACAGTCCAAGAAGCAGCAGCAGCAGCAGCTGGCAAGCAGCTAGGAACACAAGGTTCCCAGGCCCCCACGTAGACCTGCTGCGTCCAAATATGCATTTTAACAAGTTCCCCAGGGGACCCGTGAGCACATGAAAGCTTGACAAACATTCGCATAGTGCAGGGAATGATGGGCTAAGACACACCCTCAAAGCCACTTCACAGGAACCCCCAGAGTCAGTAATAGCAGGACATTTCTTTCAGGTTGGCAGAGGTCTTCAGTAATGCGCCTCAGAGCTCCACCTCTGCCTGTCACCACATACTCAACTCAAAGAGAATCCTAAAGCCCTGCTTGTAATAGACACCCGGACAAACCAATGACAGAAGAGGTCTGGGGGCCTCTCCTGGGCTCTAGAAAGCCTGAGTCCTATTTCTAAGGGGTTTTCAGGTGAGACTGGGATAATGACTTCACGGCAATGAACAAGTCAGCCTCTTTCCAGCAGCCCATCTTAAAGCTAATGGACACAATCTGCCTGTGCCCACCCCATGGACCAGTCTGGCTGTGCCCACCCCATCTGGAACAGAAATGACCAGCTTCCTTCTGCCTGTGACCTCCTTGCTGGGCAAGGAGGGGAGACAGGTAAGGTTTGTCCCGGCAGGTCCCACACCCTGAGTGCCAAGGCCTCTGGTGTCCAAGACTCTCCAAGTTAGAAAAGAGAACAGGGCAGATGTTTCCTCTAACCAGCACAGCCTTGCTTATGGCACAAGCAACTCACCATTAGGACAGGCTGTTTGGAGAGCCCTGAGAGTCCTCAGAGCACAGCAATGTATTTAGACAAGTAGTTCCACCCAAACACAGCCTCAGGCACGGGGTAGCCAGAATCCAGCCGGAGGGTCACTACGTCAAGGCAGCCTCCTGCAAGCTGAGACACTCAGGACATGCTGCTTCCAGCCAGGTAATAACTGCCCTCTGGGGCCGACAGCTGAAGGAGCACTAGAGACCAACCAGAAGCCACGGACCATCAGGGCAGGGAGCAGACCGGATAAGGGCACCAGTGGTTGTGAGTCAGGCTTGCACATGAGGGCCCTGAGCATGGATTGGAGGGCATACCTCCACTTCATGTTTTTCTGTAAAATCCTCCTCCATGCGTACACAGCCTAAGAGTCCTTAGCTGAACATCAGCTTCTCTTGTGGTAAATTACTCCTTGGGTTCCAGCCTCAGATGAGTTAAGCAGGAAACAGGCAAGAAAGGTGGCCCGGGAAGTTGCCTTTTTCTCTCTCCACTAGTGAAGGTGGGGCTGGGAGCCCCCTTCTCTATTTTGGGGCATTCTGGAGCCCAGAATGTAAGCCAAGTTCCTGATGTTAAAAGATTTCAAAGTGCTTTAAGAGCAGGCAGAACAGTGGCCCTCAGAATCCCAAGGTATTGTTAAAAATGAAAATTTCTGACCCTCCTCAGACCCTGAAAATCAGGGTCTGTGGCCATAGAAACTACATTTCAGTCAGACTCTCTGGGCAGTTATAATGCAAAGTGATGGGCAAAAATTCATGTTTTCAGGATCCCTCTATTAATGGAATCAGCCTGTAAGGTGAAGCCCAGCCTCTGTATCATTCGCAAGTTCTCCAGGTGATTGTAAGGAGCACCTACATTTAAGGACAAGATGCCATCTTACCCTGTTAGGATGGCTATTATCAAAAAGACAAAAAATAGCAGATGCTGGTGGGGATGTGGAGGACAGGGATTTTTTGTTTATACACTGTTGGTGGTGGAAATGTAAATTGGTACAGCCACTATGGAAAACTGTGTGGACAGCTTTCAGAAAACTAGAAATAGAAATACCATAAGTTCCTGCAATCCCACTACTGGGTATTTATCCAATGGAAAGGAAATCAAGATGCTGAAGGGTTATCTGTACTCCCATGTCTACTGCAGCACTATTCACAACAGCCACAATATGGAATCAACCTAAGTGTCCATCAACAGTTGAATAGATAAAGAAAATGTGGTATATATACACGATGAAAACACTATTTGGCCATAAAAAGAATGCAACCCTGTCGTTTGCAGCAACACGGAGGGAGCTAGGGGTCACTATGTTAAGTGAAATAAGCCAGGCACAGGAAGACAAGTATCACATGTTCTTGCTCCTTTGCAGGAGTTTAAAAAGTTGGTTTCATGGAGGCAGAGAGTAGAATGAGAGGCGCTAGAGGATGGGAAGGATGTTAAGGTGGGGGAGGGGATAAAGAGAGGTTGGTTAATGGGTGCAAACAGTTGAACAGAAAGAATATGTGCTAGCCAGGCTCAGTGGCTCACCCTGTAATCCCACGCCTTTGGGAGGCTGAGGTGAGTGGATTACCTGAGCCCGTGGGTTCG
>NW_007252933.1:656811-657220 GCF_000164805.1 Carlito syrichta
CCGGGAGCGGCCACTGCACTCCAGTCTGGGCAACTGAGTGAGACTCCAACTCAAAAAAAAAAAAAAAGAATATGTGCTAGTGCTCAATAGTAGAGTAGGGAAATATAATTAACAAAAACATAGTGTGTATTTCAAAATAGCTAGAAGAGAGGATTTGAAACTTTACCGGCACATTAGAAATAATACTGTAGGTAATGAATATCCTAAATATCCTGACTTGATCATTATGCATTCTGTGTGTGTAGCAAAATATCACACATACCCCATAAATATGCATAAATATTATATATCAATAAAAACACTTTCTTGGGAGGCTGAGGTGAGTGGATTGCCTGAACCCGCGGGTTCAAGACCCTCCTGGGCAACTTGGTGAGCCCTCATCTCTACAATAAATCAAAAAATTAGCCGG
>NW_007252933.1:657298-678210 GCF_000164805.1 Carlito syrichta
CGGGAGTGGCCACTGCACTCCAGTCTGGGCGACAGAGTGAGACTCCAACTCAAAACAACAGCAACAAAAAAAAACAAAACAAAAAAACAAACGAGTGCTCTGTGAGGACATAATACCCATTTCAGACAGGCTAACTTAGGAAGGGACTTTGAAATTATTCTTGTAACCACAGAAGTAGCTGGTCTTTCTCCACAAGGTATTTAAACTTGCACATACACACAGACCAAGGGAGGGGCATAGGTTTTAAAATGTAGGCTTTATTATTATTATTCAGGTACCGAAAGATCAGAAGATTATTGCCATTGAAAAAATAGTTTGTTACAGTTCCTGCTATGGGCTGAATTGTATCCTTCTCACTTTCCCCAAAACAATTCATATGTTGAAGTATTAATTCCCTGTGTGACTGTATTTGGAGTCAGAGCCTATAAGGAGATAAATTAAAAGAGGTCATAAGGGTAAAGCCCTACTCGAAGAGGATTAGTGACTCTATGAAAAGAGGAAGAAACACCAGAGAGCCCAATCTCTCCCCCCCACCACCATGTGAGGACACTATGAAGAGACAGCTGCCTACAAGGCAGGAAAGGCCCTCAGCAAAACCATACTGACCTTGATCTTATACTTCCCAGTCTCTAGAAGTGTAAGAAATAAATGCCTATGGTTTAAGCCACCTAGCCTGTGGTAATTTATTATGGCGGCCCCAGCAGCCTAGTATAGTTCCAAGAGGAGGAGCATGCCAAGCCATGCAGGGTTACACAGGGAAGCATCAGGGCCAACCAGGAAGCAGAGGGAATGAGATAAAAAGGTGGATGAGAATAAGTATTGTGATTTCCAAGGGAAGGAACAGGCAAGGGAAGGTAAGGAGGCTTAGAATTGGCTAATTTGAATAATTTCAGTGAGCTCTGGAGTAGGAGCTGTCCCAAGTTGTCTGGTACCTGGCCCTGGGTGATTAGGGTAGAGGACAGCGGTCCTGAGTGTGACAACCTGGATTGGTTGGTTTGCATATGATTGTGCATCCCATTGAGTCACTTACTGACTCTAGGAATTGGCTAGCCTGGACCAGCAAGGCCCCAAGATATCAAGAAATCAGAATTACAGAAAATAAAAAGGCATGATGAATATAGGATTGAAAAGAAAAGGTGCATAGAGACTAAAGACTACGCTGGAAAGAGGGTACAAACACAATAGATCGGTTAAGAAGACACAAAGAATCCAAGACTTCCTGCTGATCCTGTGTAAGCAGGCAGCCCACTTGCTGTCACTCAAGAGCACATTTTCTGCCTACCTGCTGTGGGTCTTGGCACTCAGGTGCTTTAGAAAAGTTATAGTGCCTTCTCCTCTGGCATTGAAGGACACTGTGTAGACTGGATATGGGATCTCCATAGCCCTCTGGAGGAGAATCTCCTTGGATTCTTCAGGAATATCCCCCACCACAAAGTAGTAAATGGATTCAATCTGCAAAACAGTGATAAGAATGATTGATCTTCCTGTCATGCCCTAGCCTTGTGCTGGACCCATTGGCAACGCACTTTCTATAAAACTATCTCTTGAAAAACAAAAAGAAGAAGGTACAGGGAAAGCAGCAAGAAGAGCAGTACTGCTCAGTGTTTTGGAAGGATATCAGGGTCAAAGTCAAGAAGTGAGATATTGAAGATCTGGTGCTGAAAACTCTGTTGGCAGTGGCTACAGTCTTGAGTATTGCATGAGAAGAATATAGTTGGCAGATATGGCAAACAGTTTCCCCTGAGCTCACGGATACAATACACAGGTTAGGAGAGGCTATTTTCAAGTCAAGAAATGAAAGAGATATTGGCACAGCCACTGTAAACAGGAAGCTTTTTAGCTATTTCCCATGATGGTACCAGAATTCTACAATGCAAACTCACATCTCCTTAGTCTGTGGCAGAATGTGGAAAGGAAGACACATGACCAGTTGGTTTATCCTCTGGCCTCATCTCGTCAGAGACTCACATCCTGGAGAAATGGTCAGGGACCAAGTCCTACACAGCCAGGACCTAGCCCATGACCATTTCTCCCTACTGGACCTTGCCTTTCTCTGCCATACCAGAACATAAGAATGGGAAAACGAGCAATCCCTCACGAGCGCACGCACACACACACACACACGCACACACAAACACACAATCTCAAACCAGTGATTCTGGGAGATGCACACCTCACCCAGGTAGCAAACGATCCCAAAGAAGTGCTTCTTGCTGAATTTAGAAAGCTAGAAAACTCACCCAAGAGGGCCCCTGTGGCAACTGTCACTCCCACCCTTACCTCAACCCCACCACTCTTGTTCTTTCCTAGTATTGTGTTTCTGGGGTGTTTATCTCCCCTGCCACGAATGAGCTCTGTAACCTCGGGTGAATGCTCTGACTTCAGTTTTTCACTTGTAAAAAGAGGGAGAATGCGGTTTATTCTTCATGAGTGAGTTTAAGCAAAATGACTTTCACTTATGTGTGTGTATTTATATAAATCTCAGAAAGCAATAAGAACAAGGAGAGCCAGGAATACATATCCTCTTAGCCTGCCCCTAAAAATGTCCTGATATATTGTGTCCACAGATGACTGGGGAAGAAACCCCAGCAAATGTGTTTTAGTGAATAAATAGATGTCATTATCCCTTTAGGATTCATGACCCTCTTCTTGTTCTGATGCCAAACCCCCATGAACTGAAGATAGTCAATAAATGACTCTACCTCAATGTCAAACCTGGGCTTTAAATTCACCTGGCTGAGAAGAGGGTGGCCTCATAGTTGGTTCCCAGTTGATTAGGGTGTTTTGCCTGCAGCAGACAGGGCAGGCTGTGTGCCTAAGAAGGAAGATGGGGGTGGGGGTGAGGACCCAGGCTTGAATTAGAAGACCAGAGGGAGAGCTGAGACAGGCTACTCAGCAACACCCCTTCTGCCCCCTCCTCAGGTCTCTCTGTCTCAGACCTTTCAACATCAACTCTCTGGTTTTATTTTTTTAACTATATTTACTATAAATACATGGGGCACAAGTCAGGATTTAGTTGGGAGGTGAGACTGAGGAATGCTGTAAATTTATTTCAGTCAGTAACCTGGAAGGTGGAAGAAACATGGAAAGAAGGAAGAAACAATGTTTTCCAGATTACTTATTAGGCAACTTATTAGGCTTATTAGGCAACTAACATTGTTCTTCCAGCAAATGTGTTCTATTCCATTCCTTTCCCGGTGTTGTATATGACCTTGTGTAAGACATATTTAAAAGGTTCCACTTAGCTGCACTGTTACTTGTTAGAATTTCCCAGATGCATCAGTACCCAGGTTTAGCATGGGGACAAGCTTATCCTGTCACAAAGATCTAAAATGACACATGGTCCAAGACAGTGGAGCAGACACAGTGTATTTTCTAGGTCTTGTTAGCTCAATGGGGAGGTGAGGACATTCATCTCCAGGTGATCTGTCAGCAGTGCCTGACACACCTCCTTCGCTGTGACACATCATGTAATCTCAACTCCTTTGCTCTGGCAATAACCCAAGGACCTGGAATCCATGTGAAGAAATGTTTTTCCCTTGAGATTTCATCAAACTAGAAATTGCTATAACCAAAAGTGAGTCAGGATTTCCTTTCCTTTACTAAGGCTATGGAATTATTCACTATTCATTAAGTTCACTACTCGGCTTCTTAATTGCAAATGTTTTCAGTCACCTCTCAGTTATCTGTGTTACAGATTGCCTGGTACAAGCTTTACATTGAGACCACCTATCCCCCCACCTCCTGCACACTGCCTTTCTGTTTACATAATGACATTTAGAAAAACAGAGAAGATGGTAAATATGCTACCTGTTCCCATCTTCTTCTAAATTGGCAAAATGCCTCTTAAAGTAGAGCAGCTTTAGGGTTAGTGGCTCTTTGAGATGATAAGCTGAAAGGAATTATTCCATCCCATACTCACAACAGTCCTGTGGAGTATGAATTATTGTTATCATGCCCAGTTTACAGAAGAAGAAACTGAGACTTGGAAAGGATAATTGATTTGATCTTGGAGCTAGAAAGCCTAGGCTGCCTGACCCCATGAGTTTCCACCCTTGCTGTCCACTGCCATGAGATGGATTTGAGTCCCAGAGATGAATGTGAGTCCGCAAGCTGGGAAAGCAAGATCATGGCACGAAGAAGGTGGCCACAGACAGATACTGTTTTCACCTCCACGGCTCTCTCATCACCCAAGGGTTCAGACTCCTACCCCCTGGCATCAACTCCACTGAGTAAAAGTGGGGCACAGGAGATTGTATGGCTTAAGAGAGTTATCCCCATGAGAATCCACATCCTTAGCAAGTATCTGACTCTTTGAGGGCAAGGGCCAGTCTTGAGGATGAGTAGCCACACCCAGACCAGGAGTAGCCTTCTCATTCGCCAGCGTTTCCCTACGGGCTGATTGACACTAGATTTGATTTAAAAAGAAAAAAAAAAGACACACAGGTTCCATTCAGCTTCTTGAGAGTCAAAAGCTCTTGCCACTTCATAGTGCACAAAGTAATATGGGCCCTTCATGTTTGAAATGTCTGATCTTATCTGGGCCATTCATTCTGCAGCTTCATGTGGTAACCTGCATTCTCCCCCACCAAGGAGTCCTTGACATCTTCCTGGCTGCAGCTTTGAGGAGAAAAAGAAACAGAGACTGGGAATGCCTCCTCCTACTGATTTCCCTCTGCTCTGGCTCTCGAACCTGTGTTCTCCCCAAGGCCTCTAGGTATAAAAATCTCCACTCTTCAAGGAGTAGAAAGTCAGCCAGAACAGCAGTGAGAGATCTAGCAAAATAGTGTCTTGTTCTTCATGCAACTTTGAACTCCAGCGTTTTTGGCCAACTCAGGACCTTGGATGTAACCTCCAAATCCCCTGTACCTGTGGCAGCCCTCTCCTGGTTTGGCCCACTTGATCTTCTTATTCCCTCTATTGTGGTGACCATTCCCCACTACTTCATGTCTCAGATCCCTCCTAAGATCCTTGACACAGACATCCTGGTCACCCAGGCTTCAGAGTCCCAGTCCCCACCCAGCATCCCCACTATAGTCCTACAAGGCTCAGCAAACTCACCTGCCTGGTCTCACCCAGACCACCTCCCTTCAATTCAAAAAAATTAAAATCTGTGCCATGGGTTGGGGAGAGGAATCTCTTGGGCCCACATCTAGCCCCCAAACTCAAGAATGGCAACATTATTTCCTTTCCATTCCTTCGGTGTTCAGCAAACATTAATAGACCCCTTGTTAAGCATCAGAAATGCAAAAATGAAGATTTGGTGCCCGTCTGAATCACTATAAAGAAATAAATGAACTGCCAGGTTCATGGGTTGATGTGGTCAGGACCCCAGCTAACAGTCAGGCTCCGTATGGAATCATGTGTGTCTGTCTTTAATTCACTCACTTGACATCCCAGTGAATATGATTAAAAGAAACAAAAACTAAAGAGATATATGCCTACAGGTGGATGGAAAAGAGGTCTAGAGAACAAAAACAGAAATACAGGTGTCTTTGGCAGGTGGCCATGTTCTGGAAGGCAAGCAAAGTTCTGCTGTGAGCCTTCTTAGGCAGCTTAGAACCACACCACCCCTCCTAGTAAGACCCGGGGAGCTAATAACCTCCAAAAGACATATGTCCTGGACCAGAGCTACTGAAGAGCAGAGATCTTGTGCTGGTCAACACACCTGGGCTCTAGAAAGCCAACACTTCTCAACCACAGACACTTCCTCAGTACCCACATGCTGCCCTTCCCATGAACCAGGTTCTGTTTCAGAGGATATGATAGCAACACTTCCATCCATAGTGATCTTCAAGTACAGCCAGGATTTAAACAGATCCCACACCCTGCCCGGGTTCCCCTTAGACTCAAAGACTCACCTCTGGCATCTCTCGCTGTTCAGTCTTCCTGGCACACCTTGGTTACAAAGCCTGGCACGGGAGGAGGCCAGCAGCCTCTGGGCGTCCTCCTTCACCATAACTAAGCATATCACTCAACCCTTTCTCATAAGGACCTGATGCAAAAACTGGACTTGTGTGTTAACTTTTGGACACGAGACAATACCCACTTTCTGGGTTTTTCTCAAGACCCACTCATGGAGGGAGATGCTTACCCAAAGCAGATTATCATCAGTAGGAAAAGTCTGGATGTTATATTTACTGTTAAAAATGTCTTAAGTCTTCAATCTCTTCTCTTCATATCAACTGTAGCTATCTGGATGAATCTGGAACTCACTGGTGTGAATATGAGGGACACAGAGCAGAGGACCAGGCCTTATGGGAATCCATTCACACTCCCCAACACACACTTGCGCGCACACACACACACACACACACACACACACACACACACACATGCTTTCTTCTTTTTTTAGGTCTCATAAAACATAGGGTATGGTATTTTAATATACGAGGCAGTTGCATTTACTAGAATGTTCCTTGGGAACACCCCTGGACAGAGACTATAGGTGGAGGGACAAAGCAGTCTGGGTGTGCTTTGCATGTGCTGCACTATACAGGCTCTTCTCAAGAGCATTCAGGAGAGGGCTGCATGTCCTCGGCTTGTCGGTGCTATTGTGTTGGGGGTTCTGAAGAAGACCACTGGCCTCGTGGGATTGGCTGTGTGTGACACTCCACTCGAGAGGCTAAGAATATTGTACACAACAATTCTTGATGTTCTTGAGCAAACCCCTAAAAATGCCGCCTATAGAAAGTATACAGAACAGACTACAAATGAGAAGCTGGCTATGGTTAAAGCAGAACCAGATGTTAAGAAATTAGAAGACCAACTTCAGGGTGGCCAAATAGAAGAGGGGATTCTTCAGGCTGAAAATGAACTAAGTCTGGCGAGAAAAATGATGCAATGGAAACCTTGGGAGCTGTTAGTGGCAGAGCCACCTGCCAGTTAATGGAAATAGCCAATATAATCATTAAATGACTTTTGATGGGAAACTGATGTCATGAAATATTCTGTTATATTAAAAGTGTGTCCATATTATTGACATCTTATAATTAAGAAAACTGAGAGAATATATTTAGGGGACTTGTTAAAATTAGTGATGATGGCAGTAGGGTCTTGTAATCAGTTTTTGACTTGTAAAGTGTTCACACAAATGACTTCAAAGATGTGGTTTCTTTGAGCAGAGAGGTTGTGAGGTGATTTGAAAATGAATTAGAAAAATCCCTATAGATTTTCAAGGCAGAGGCTATCACCAAAAGTTTCTTCAGTAGTATCTTCAATACGCATTTAATTTTTAAAATTATTCTGACAAGAGAAGAGACCCTTAATTATTATTGTCTAAACAAATTTATAGGTCACTGTTTGAGGTAATTAGTAAGAGGGAATATTTTTCAATGTGATAAAATAGCAAAAGTAACTGGTGATAAAACTTGAAACTGTGGTTAACCTCCTTGGCTGTGATCTTATGTATATAAGATAAAATTTAAATATATAATTATATACTGATTACAAAATCCACTAAAAAATACCATTTTACTAAAAGAAAGAGCGTTCAGGTTACATTTGATGACCAGTGTCTGGGAGCATCTTTCTTGGTTCTCTTCCATAGGACACCTAAAACTCACTGAATTGTTCCTTATTTCCTGGGCTGGCAATGAACTTCAGAAAAAGGAGAGGCACAAGTCAGACGGAACTGAAACAGAAAAGCAAAGTCACAGAGAGATCTTGCAGTCACATCAGGTGGCCAGGGTCAGCTAGGACCACAATTGCCAAGTTCGCAGACAAAAAGAGCAACCATGAACACACACACATGCACACATGCCCAACAGCCTGTGAAATGTTTCATTTCTTGGCTGCTCATTAAGGTGTCCAAACACATGAAATGTTACAGATGTTGAAACAAACTTAAAAGGCCAAAGAACAAAGCAGTTTGTATCTGGTTCTTCCTTAATGGAAAACATTTGTTCCTTAGGCTTCAGGAGGAAAAACAATGTGTTTCCAATTTCAAGCCCTCACCCTCTGGATTGATACAGGCCAGTAACATTAGGAGCTATCTTTCAAGGTGCCAGCATTTGGCCTCTTTCTCTAAGAAAGCAGTTCTGAATGCAGCTGGGTAAACCTTGAACCCTACAGAAACCCCAAACTTTCAGAGTGGAGGAAGCAAGTATTAAGAATCTGCATTCCCAAGGCAAGTAGACCTGCCCTCACCCCGGGAGTTGAGTCTGGCCGAAGGACCTCATCCATACCCAGAGTTCGTTCCCACTAGCTTGCCACAGCCCCTAACAGTCCCATCACTAGGGTCACTCACAGAGACACAGATCCAGTCGCTGAAAGAGACATAAAACACCACCATTCAATCACTTTTCCCAGGTAAAGCTTTATCTCCAAAAAGTCTCTATCAAAATGCATATCTCAGCATGATAGCATCCCAAAATGGATGGACTCATCAGCTTGGATATACTTCACCTTGGAAAGTGCAAAGAACTAGGAAAGATTCAGAGCATGGATGCTGAGGCAACCTTATTCTCTCACCCTCAGGGTTCTATGAGGAGTCTTCTAACCTGTCTCTCCTCTCCATAAGAGATGGAATGACTACTCTAACTGGCAGGAGGGCAAGAGTGGAATGAACACATCAGAGATGCACAACTATGACCTCACTCCCTGTTCTTTCCCGATACTCAGTGGATGTGAGTAGCACTTGGCCTTCCTGGCACTGGCTAAATGAGTGTCTTCCCTGAGGCCTCGATCACCCCATAGATGGAGCCTAGCCAGGCTCAAGGGACAGGTATTCTGAGTCTTACTTTGGTTGATCCAGCTCTGAAGTCACCAAAGTCGCTATTTTGATCCCCATCTGGGGCCTGTACCCTATTTCTCAATTGGTTCCAAATTCAGAGGTGAACTGGATTACGACTCACAGAGTTTTTAACATCAAGATGGGATTTCTGTGGGATGCTGTGGAGAAGGGCCCGAGATCAGCTGAAGGGAAGTGTGAAGACACTGAGTGTGAAGAGCTAAGCTTGAAGCCACCTTTGTGACCCAGGGCCAGTCACGATCACACACTTACAGTTGGGTCTTTCCCAGCTTCCAGCAGAGCTTCAAGACGGCTAACTTCGCTTACAGTGGGTTCAAAAGTCAGTTCCTCAACCCAGCTGATGGCAGTGGTTATGGATTGTTTGGTCACACGAGTAGCATTTTCCTGCCATTTCACAGGCTCTTGAGAAACCCTGAAAGGACACACATAGAGTTGTCACTGAACCCTGCTACTGGGCCTCATCGCCATGAGCATCAAACCACCTAACATCCATTTCCAGAGCTGAGAAAGAAGAGATCTCAGCCCTCAAGCTACTGATAAAATGGGCAAGCTGTTTAAGGCGGGTTCCCAAAGTACCATGACCTTCCATAAGCTGTACTGACTAGAAAAAACAATGTTTACATGAGAAAAACCTTATACGTAAGTATTTAAAGTGCTTCAAAGAATATGAGAGAAGTTATTTTCATAAATAGACAGTTATATGTAACTATCTTTCATTAATAGCAAATTTATAAGAATTTGTAGTATTAAGATTTGCAAATCTCCAGCAATTTTATTACTCAAAAATTTTATTTCTAATTCTTTGACAGCATTGTTTTCATTGTTCTGAAAGATTTCCATCAGTTACCTTTTTAGGGAGCAAAAATCATATTGTTTTGAGTTCAGTAGAGCATTAGTGGTTTAAAACCTGAGACAATATGGTTAAACCATTTAATCTGAGCTTGGAAATGACTGATGGAAACCTCCAAATCCACAAAAGAAGAGCCATTTGAATTTGTCTCTGTGTTTATAACTGCAAATAAATTGGCCTGATTGCCCCCCATAGTCCACCTCCAGAGGCAGATCTGGCTCACACTGTGGCCCTGTGTGGCTTCCCTGGGTAGAGAATTTGGCTGGGTGGCATATATGTTATAGCAAACATTTCTAGGAAAGCAAAAGCTTTGCAGACTCAAGCACTTAATTTCTTTAACAATATATCTGTGTCAGAAAGAGGAATCTGGGAAAGAACAGAATTAGGCATCATCCCCAAAGATATTCTCTATTTAGCAGAAAATATTTTATTTAAAAAAGAAAAACTCAAGTAGGCCTCCCATCCCTGCATTATCCAGATGTTTCTTGTCAGGGAGGTGCAACCACTGTTCCAGATGAGAAGTTAGGACTGAGGTCCAAATTTTCTTGAATCCAAGAATCCATAAATAATTGATTGTGAAAACTCTGAATACGGGAAATTCTGTAAAACCAGCCACCTGTTGTTCTGGTTGAAGGGGTCAACTTACAGAGGAGGTCAGCTTGAGTTGTCAACTCAGTCTGGAGAAACAGTGAAATCTATGACCTTTGAATTCATTACCCAAGCTAAAATCTAATATGAGTGAAGAGATTTATGGCCTTAAATATATACTCGACATAATTCATATTCAAATATTTCTAACCTTCCCATGCATTGAAGTATGTTCCTAAATCTCTTTTCATGTGAAAGCTAAGATGCCCTGTGCAAAGCCGATAAAATTTTCCTAAGATTTATTCATTGTGGATGTTCTGCTGAAACTGTATACTCTAGGAAATAAGATAACACCTCTCCCTCACCACAGAGCTAGCTATGTTAGCTATGCTACTTAACTCCAAATAGGTACAAATTACTATGAAGTTTCACTGCAAGTCTCTCTTCCTATGGGAACTCACCGTATGATATTGAACTTGGTTATATGAGCCACCTGCTCCTGGAGGACCATTATTAGAGCATCTCGGCACAGATCAAGCTCCCCCTCCAGTATGCCGCCAAAATCCAGCACTATGGTGACACACTGTTCCAAGATGACACCAAAAATCTGCCTGCTTTTGCTGGTGAGCCAGTCCATCCGCTGCTTGTAGCTCTCCACAGCTTGTGTTAAGTGTTCCACAAACTGATAGATCAGTTCTGATTTAGCTGTCAGCTTGATGAAAATTTAAAATAAAAGACAAAAAACAATAAAACAGCACCAAAATAAGTCATCTGAACCACACTGCTGCCATCAAGAACTGTGCACTAATAACAACGTTGCAAGTGATCTTCTAAACCCAGCAGAATCCAGGAGACAGTGTTCCTATCTTTCAACTGAAAGACGCTTGGATGATTTCCCACAGTAGAAAAGATGATGATGTGATCTATTCAAAATGCAGTCCTCTTAAAAAAAAAAAAAAAAAAAAAGGTTCCCAGATTGTGTTTTATCTTTATAGTTACAGATTACCTTTCTCAGAAAATGCCTGCCCGGGGGCACTTTTAGGTAATTAGGTAGAAGAAAAAGATCATCAAAGGTAGATGAAAAAATATGTCTCCCTAAAAAGTTTCCTAAGAACAACATGCCAAAAATATTTCTGAAAATGCCTCTGAACATGCCAGCACATCTGCCTGGCTTCCTGCAAGGAATGCCATCCCAGCTACTCATCCTTCTGCTCATGAATTTTGTCCTCTTAGCCTAAGCTCCCTGTCCCTGATCAACCATCGCTGCCACTTACACCCTTAGGAGCTGCCCCCAGGAGGTGACAGAGACTTGAGGACA
Organism: Carlito syrichta; assembly: GCF_000164805.1. NCBI lineage: Eukaryota > Metazoa > Chordata > Mammalia > Primates > Tarsiidae > Carlito > Carlito syrichta. Next base: position 668,807 of record NW_007252933.1, read on the forward strand.
ATTTCTTGCATGCATGAATAAACCATTCTCTGCACAGATTAGGCAAAAGTGTGCAAGGCCTTTCAGGGCACAGGGAGGTAGAAGACAGAAATGAAATGAGAAAATGTGCCCAACTCAGTGACAAATCAAGTTTCAAAGAAGATCTGGTACTCAAAAAACAAACAAAATTTAAAACCTCCAGAATACCCCAGATGCCTCAATGGTTAAGGAAAATGTGCTTTCAGAACACATACTGAATCCCACATTTCTGTGTCTTGGCTCCTTAAACGCTCCTTTCCCCTTCCACGTGTCTCTCAAGCACATTCCACAAGCCCCAGCATCACTTCTCTGTGATTCCTAATGGCCCTTTAAGGCAGAATTCCTAACTCCCTTGCTGGAGTTCACAGCTCCTGCTATACATAAACCAGACCACAGGGCATGTGGAAGTGGGCTTAGATGGTAAAGGGGCAGACATTTAAAGAGTTCTGTATCAATTTTAATATGGTTCAGATAAAAAAATACATACTTAGTACACCAAGCTCAATGTGCCATGGATATTATTGCTTAGGATGAGGCTTAGTTTAAAAAGTAATTTAAGACAGGGCTTGGTGGCTCAGCCTATAATCCCAACACAATAGGAGGCCGAGGTGAGAGGATTGCCTGAGCCCACGGGTTTGAGAACAGCTTGGGCAACTTGGCAAGACCTCATCTCTACAATAAATCAAAAACTTAGCTGGGCGTGGCGGGGTGCATGCTTATGCTTCCAGCTACTTGGAAGGCTGAGGCTGAAGAATCGCCAGAGCCCAGTGGGTCAACGCTGGGGTGGCCGAGTGTGCCACTGCACTCCATCCGGCCTGGGTGTCGGCGTGAGACTCCAGCTCAAAAAACAAAAAAAAAGTGATTTAAACTGGGCAACCTCCTCGGGTCCCCTCCCACTGTGGAAGCTTTTCTGTCCTCTCGATAAATCCCGCTTAAAAACAAGAAATTAATTTAAACTTTGTAAACATTAGGAAATAACAGTCCCAGTAGTTCATGGATGTAGCTTGAAAACAATAATAATAAACAGAAGTGGTGGGACATATGTCTCCAACAGACTGTGAGCTCCATGTGGTGGACCAAGGGTTGCACAGAGGCTGACAAGTGGGAGCACAGAAATCAGGTGCTGTATTGCTGGGAACAAAGGACTCCACTCAGAGACGCAGCTTGCTCTCTCTCTTCTACCTGCAGATCCTGTCGCCTATTCTCAGTGCTTTTGCCATATAGTAGCAGCTTGCTCTTGGCTTTCCTTCTCTAATCTCTGTCATATTGATTTCCCCCTTATTCTCAAGGCAAAACAAATTGTTGATACGCAAAGGTTTTCATCTCTGGTCAAGAGCTTTCTGCACTAATCTCTAACAGGTCAAGCTGCGTCCCCAGCTCCTTAGCCATGACTTTCATCACTCCACCACTGTCAAAAGAAAACGCCCACCTTGATAAAGCGTTGGCTCAGCTGCATCACTGCAAAGCAACACAAGCCTTTCCCCACAGTGCACTCCCTGATGTGACCTCAGCACCAAGTCATCAGATCTGTGCATCAAGGGGACTCTGACTTACATTGTATACTCTGCCATCTTCCGCTCTGTAGATCTGTGGAAATAGGCCATCAGCATACCGAGAAGCCACAAGCCTCCCCAGAGAAGTCACATAATCTGCATTTTAAAAAGAAAAACAATCAAAACAATGCATTTCTGGGTGCAGTGGCTCATACCTGTAATCCCAGCACTTTGGGAGGTGGAGGCAAGAGGATTGCCTGAGCCCCGGAGCTCAAGACCAGCCTGGGCAACTTGGCGAGACCTCGTCTCTATAATAAATCAAAAAATTAGCCGGGTGTGGTAGTGTACACCTGTAGTTCCAGCTACTTGGAAGGCTGGGGTGGAAGGATCGCCTGAACCCAGCAGGTCGAGGCTGTGATGTGTATAAGCATGCCACTGCACTACAGCCTGTACAACAGAATGAGATTCTGACTCAAAAACGAAAACAAAAACAAAACAAAAAAACGCAATGCATTAGCAAAGCTTCTTATTTTTATTTCAAAATATTTTTCTCTGACGCTACTCAAATTACATCCCCAGCGACACCAGCAATTTGTGATACTTTTTATTCTGCTCTAAATCATGAAGAATTTCTAGGTCCTATGATAACTATAACTGTTTATGGTATGAGCAATCTTTTAATACATGAATGAAAAAGAAGAGCAGTGTTAATTTTCTGGTTTCCTCCTCATTCTTTTGTGCAGAATGAGGTTAAAATGACAACATAGAAATTGTGTTCAATTACTGAAAACTTTTATTTGGGAGTTGGACTTAGTTTTGAAAATATTAAAAATTCAACTAAGATATTACCTATTGTTCTCCCAAGTGGAGGTTCATAAATAAATCAGTGAAAGAAAGCAAGTGAGTAATAGATTCAGAACAGTCATACAGAATGTCAGAACCACAAAACTTTCTTCTCATCAGATTATATGCCCAGCTGTTCAAACATCCATTGTGCAAACTCTTACTGGGCACCTGGGATGTGCGAGGCACAGTGCTTACAGGACGGGAATACAATGTTGCCTAAAACATGTTCCTACTCCTTCATGGAACTAACGGAAGGCTACAGAGAGGCTTCAAGGACTAACTAGGACTTGGCAGGGCCGAAGATGAGATAAAGCTTCACAGAAATGTTTTTATTGTCAGGATTATTTTACTGCGGCTATTATTATTATTACTGTCACAAAGGTGAGAGACAAAGGGGGTATTCATGGTTTCTGCACTTCCTTTTCTCTGCCTCTCTAGGAAGGCAGATAACAGCCTACTGTGGAAAGGTTGAACTTTATAGCTTCCTTGGCCAGGCTTAGCTCCAAATCATAAGGGGTGATACGATTTACAAGTCTTAAAGTACAACTTTCATAATGGTAAAGAGTAAAGAATGGACACTTGAATTCCATCCGCAATAGACTTCTCAAACTCTAAAATCTCTGTTTCTAAGATTTCAGCTTCTAAGTTAACATTGATGAAGTGACTTCACATCACTGGTAGTATTCTCTGTTTACCCAAGGTATTTATCTGGAATAAGGAGAGGGAGCTGTTTTTGAGATTTGAAGGAGGTAAGTCTATGGAAGTCTTCATAAGCTTTGTTGTCAACTGAAACGCAAGTCACTGTGAATTCAGCACACAATGATGGTGGAGAAGATTGTATTGACTAATGGTCACACAGAAAACAATGCTAAATTCCGAGCAAAATATAAACACAGCTATTTAAAGTCATTAGATAGCAGTCAAGAACATGCACTGGGGAAGGGGGACACACCACATCAACAAGGGTACCTGCACAATGAATATTTGTATACCTAACCCTGAATTGTACCCTACAATTTTAAAATAAAAAATTTTTAAAAAGAACATGCAGAAATTGCAGTGGTATTCATCGTCAAAAGGAGGATATCAACAGATGAGATTTGTATTTATTTAGCAGGAGTGAGAGTTCAGAGTCTGAATCTAGCTAAGTTAACTACCTTTCAGAGTAAAAATCAGCTCTCCATTCATCAACCAATAAATGAATAAGAAAACTGTAGTATATCCATATGGCAGAACGTTATATGGCCATAAAAAGAAATGAAGTACTGAAATCTGCTCCAACATAGATAAACCTTAAAAGCATTATGCTAAGTAAAAGAAGCCAGTAACAAAAGACCACATATTATAAAAAATCTATAGAGGCAGAAAGTAGATTGCTTACAGCGCAGGGATGGGAAAGTGAAGAGCTAAGGAGTTCAAGGTGTTTTTTTGTTTTGTTTTGTTTTGTTTTTGAGGTGATGGAAACATTTTAAAGTTAACTATAGTGATGGTTGACTTATCTGTAAATATACTAAAAACCACTGAATTGTAGGCATGCAAATTATATCTTAATAAAGCTGTTATTATATATAATCAATTTTTAAAAGAATAAAACACTCATTTCTCCTAGGAAAGAGATAATAGAGTTGATCCTTGAACAACACAGTTTTAAACTGCATGGGTCTACTGATATGCAGATCTTTTTCAACCAAATGCAGATCAAAAATACAGTATTCATAGAATATGAAACCCACTTATATGGAGAGCCACCTTTTCATATACATGGGTTCTGCAGAGCTAACTGAAGGACTTGCGTATGCACAAATTTTGGTACACAAAGTTTGAGATTCTGAAACCAAGGGATATGCCATATACCAAGGGAATACTATACAACTCAAAGTCTACAACCACCCACACTATTCAGTATATGACAAAAACCAAAAAAAGAACAGACAAAAAAAAAAAGAAAAGAAAAATGCAACCAATAGTCAAAAGAAAAAACAATCAATAAAACCTACCCTGAGATAGGCCAGATATTGAAATTAGCAGAAAATGTCCTCAGCATATTTATATGATACATATTTTACATATAAGTAAATATTATAAATATTTATATATAAACATTATATATATATTGAAGAGAAAGAAAAGCATGGATACAGTAAGTGAACAAATAGGGACCTTAGCAGACGCTGAAAAAAAAAAAAAATAGGTGACTTTAGAACAATGTCTGTATGGGTTTAACAGCAGGTTGAAGGTACCAGAAAGTGTTAAGTTAAAAAATGTGTCAAGAAAAATTATGCAATCTGAATAACAAAGATAAAAAATTCTCCCAAATTAACAGAACATCAGTGACCTGTGGAACAATATCAAGATGTTTGGCATAACTATAATTGGCATCTCAGAAGAAAAGGAGAGAACAAACAGGGCACAAAAATTGATGAGAAGAAACAATGGCTGAAAATTTCCAAGATTTGGTTAAAAGCAAGCCTATAGATCCAAGCTCAGCAGCTCCTACGTAAAGTAAGTACCAAACAAAACAAACAAGGCATGCCATAGTACAAAAAATAAGACATCATGCCTGCAATCCCAGCACTTTGGGAGGCAGAAGTAGAGGATTGCCTGAGCCCAAGGGTTTGAGACCAGCCTGGGCAACGTGGCAAGATCTTGTCTCTACAATAAATCAAAAAATTAGTCAGACACGGTAGTGTGTACTTGTAGTTCCAGCTACTTGTAAGGCTGAGGTGGGAGAATCACCTGAGCCCAGCAGGTCAAGGTTGCGGTGGCTGTGAGTGTGCCACTGCACTCCAGTCTGGGTGATAGAGTGAGACTCCAACTCAAAAAAAAAAAAAAAAAAAGAATAGCACATAGCTGAAAACTAAGAATAAAAAGGGAAAAAAATCTTAAAAGCAGTCACAGAATAAAGATACATTATATACATCTTAAAGTGGGAAAATGTTATGGATTATGATTGATTTCTTAGATGAAAAATGGAGGTCAGAAAAAGCAAAGCATCAACATGATTAAAGGTCAGGGAAGAAATTTCAGCCAAAATTCTATATCCAGCAAAAATACCAGGGATGCCCAAAAATGTGTGAATACTTTTTTTATAGATTATGTTTTTTATTGAAAAAGTAATACATGCACTTCATACAAAAAGTTTGAGTACAAGAGTATAACAATGAAGCCAGTCTACCTCTGCACACACATATTTGCATATATATCTTTCTTTATCAAAAAAGAGAGTAATCCATGCACACCATTGTGAGCTTTACTTTTCAAAAATCTCAACAAGTTAAACTTGGAAATAATTTTATTTCAGCACATGTAGACCACTATTATTTCTTTAACGAACCGAATGTGATTTCAATATATGAATATATGCTATTTTATCCCATCCTCTTATAATGGACATTTAGTTTAGTCTCATTTTTTTCATTAATGCAAACAATGTTGCAATGAATACTTGTGTACATTTATACCTTTGTATACTGTACAAGTATTTTCATGATAAACATTTTCAGAAGGAAAACTATTGAGTCAAAGATAAATGCATCTTTTATACTCATAGTTATTGCAAAATTGTGTCTTTCTTTTTTTATTTAATAAATGTTTTTAATTAAATATGTGTGATACAGCTCTAGGTTAGGTATACAAATGTTCATTATGCAGGTACCCTTGGGTAGATGGTTTTAATTTACATACAATATGCCACTGAAATTTATTTAAATGCATGGTTTAAAATTATGCCCCATCATTATTTCATTTGGGGAGAAGGCTAGTTCTTCTTTTTTTTTTTTTTTTAATCAATTATCTGCATCCAATGATATAATCATGTGGTTTTTGTTTTGACACCTGTTGATGTACTTAATTACATTTATGGTTTTACGAATGTTGAGCCAACCTTGCATCCCAGGGATGAAGCCTACTTGGTCATGATGGATGATTTTTGAGATGTATTGTTGAATCTGGTTTGCTAGGATCTTGTTGAGGATTTTAGCATCTATGTTCATCAAAGATATGGCCTGTAGTTCTCTTTCTTTGTTGGATCTTTACCTGGCTTGGGTATCAATGTGATGTTGGCTTTGTAAAATGATTTGGGGAGAGTTCCATCTTTTTCAATCGCCTGGAATACCTTCAGTAGGATTGGTATCATCTCCTCCTTAAATGTCTTGTAGAATTCTGCTGGAAAGCCATCTGGACCAGGGCTTTTTTTTGTAAGTAGTTTTCTTATTACGTAGTTGATTTCCTTGATTGTTATTGGTCTATTTAGGGTCTCAGTTTCTTCTTGTTCCAACCTAGGTAGGTTGTGTGATGTCAGAAAGTCCTCCATTTCCTTAAGGTTTTCAAGTTTATTTCCATACAAGTGTACGTAGTAGTCTCCAATCATCTTTTGTATTTCTTTAGGGTCAGATGTGACTTCATCTTTTGTGTTTCTGATTGTGCTTATTTGGGTTTTTTCTCATTTTTTCTTGGTCAGTCTAGCTAGAGGACCATCAATCTTGTTTATCTTTTCGAAGAACCAGCTTTTTGTTTCATTGATTTTTTGTATTATCTTTTTGTCTTCTATGTCCTGGATTTGGGCTTTCATTTTGGTGATCTGGATTCTTCTGCTGAAATTAGGGTTTTTGTGGTCTTGCTTTTCCAACTTCCTTAGGTGGCTTGTTAGGCTGTTAATTTGTGTTCCTTCCATTTTCTTCACGTGTGTTTGTAGGGATATAAATTCCCCTCTTACTACAGCTTTTAAGGCATCCCAGAGATTTTGGTAAGATGTTTCTTCATTTTCACTTGTATCCAGGTATCTTTTGATCTCTGTTTTGATTTCATCATTGACCCAGGAGTTGTTTAGCATCATGCTGTTTAGTGTCCATGTCTTTGTGGGGTTTGGGGGGACCGTGTTGGCATCAATGTTTATTTTTATTCCACTGTGGTCCGAGAAGGTGCATGGTAGAATTTTGGTCCTTTTAAATTTGCTTATGCTTGATTTATGGCCAATTATGTGGTCGATCTTAGAATACGTTCCATGCGGTGATGAGTAGAATGTGTATTCTGTGGTCTTTGGATGGAGTGTTCTGTAGGTATCAATTAAGTCCATTTGGTCCAAAGTCACATTGAGGTTCCGGTTCTCCTTGCTGAATTTTTGTCCTGATGATCTGTCTAGGGCTGTGAGTGGGGTACTAAAGTCCCCAGTTATGATGGTGTTAGTCAATATCTTTCTTTAGTTTTCCTAGAAGTTGCTTTATGAAAGTTGGCGCACATATGTTGGGTGCATATATGCTTAGGATAGATATTCTTATTGATGGATTGAGCCTTTTATCATTATGTAGTGGCCTTCTGTATCTTTTTTGATTTTTAATAGCTTGAAGGGAATTTTGTCTGAAATTAAGATAGCTACTCCTCCTTTCTTTTGTATTCCATTCGCCTGAAAGTTTGTTTCCCATCCTCTTACTTTGAGTCTGTGGGTGTCCTTTCTAGTGAGGTGAGTCTCTTGAAGACAATAGATTGTTGCCTGATGATATTTCATCCATTTTGCCATTCTATGTCTTTTCAGTGGTGCATTTAGTCCATTCACATTTAGGCTAATAATTGAAATGCAAGAGTTGATCCCTGTCATAAGGTTCTTACAGAGTTGTTCCTGTTTGTTTGTTGTCTTTCTTTGGGTTCTGGAGTTGGCTCTTGTGTGTTTTTAATCTTTTGCCTGTACTCTAGCGAAGAATGTTGTTGTTGTTTTTCTTTTTCTTCTGTGTTCAGTACTTTCTTAAGTGTTTCTTGTAGAGGTGGTCTGGTGGCAGCATAGGTTCTTAGGGATTGGATATCTGGAAAAGATTTCAATTCTCCCTCACTAATGAAGCTTAGTTTGGCTGGGTAGGTTATTCTTGGTTGAAATTCTTTATCTTTCAGAACTTTGAAGATAGGGCTCCAGACTCTCCTAGCCTGAAGGGTTTCTGTGGATAAATCTGCTGCTATTCTAACTGGTCTTCCCTGGTAGGTAGTCTGGCCTTTTTCTCTTGCTGCCTTTAGGATTTTTTCTTTTATAGCTACTTTGTTTAGGTGAATTATTATGTGTCTGGGAGTTGGTCTTCTCATTTGTTGTCTTGCAGGGGTTCTCTGAATCTCTTGTGTTTGAATTTTTTCATCCTTGATCAGATGAGGGAAGTTTTCTTGAATGATTTCATGAAATGTTTGTTCCAGTGTGGCTTCTGTTTCTCTCTCTGCCTCAGGAAGCCAATTACTCTTAGGTTTGGTCTCTTGAAGTGATCATTCATCTCTTGCAGGTTTTGTTCTGTCTTTTTGAGCTTCTTTTCTATGCTTTTGACAGTTTGGGTTAGTTCTGTTTTTTGGTCTTCGAGCTCTGAGATTCTTTCTTCTGCTTGGCTAATTCTGCTTTCCATGCTTATTAGTTTGTTATTTATTTCCATCACAGTATTCTTTACTGCTGCTATTTCTGACATCAGCTCCTTCCTATTTTCCTCTTGTCACTCCTCATTTTTTAAATTCTCTCTATTAATGTCTTGATGTCTGGGTTTGTTGCATGTGACCAGTCATTCTGGGGGCTCTTCATTGTTTGTGTTCCAGAATCTGTTTTCTCAGTGTCTGATCTCCCAGGGGTCTGTGTAAGACCTATATTCTTCTTTTGGTTTTTCTTCATTTGTGCGGTTTTTCCCCCCTCCCTGCTTTTTCCTTCCCTCCATGTCACCATCTTCTTTAATTCTGTTATTCAGGGGTAGAGGGATTGGTTTTACTTCTGTTTGTTCAATCTCCTATTCTTTATGTATGTCCTCTTACTTTGTTCAATTCTGGAGTCGCACTGTAGGTTGGGGGTGGTCCTTTTTGCAGTTTTGAGATTTACTTAAGGGGGGAGCTGTGATACAAAATCTATCTGCAGGTCCTGGTATTCGCTGATTATCCAGGTGTATGGATAATCTAAGACCCACTTTCCACTGCCTTGGAATCTGTCCGTGCAGTGGGGCTGTAGGTTTACTCCCTGAAATAAAATGTGGCTAGCAGAGGGAAGAGAATGAAGCAGACAGTGGGTTGAAGAGGGGGGTGGAGAGATAGAGGAGTGAA
>NW_007252933.1:678667-681037 GCF_000164805.1 Carlito syrichta
GTTTAAGTCCAATGTCCTTTCAGCTCTGATTTCTAGCTTTCTTTTCAAGCTGGTAAATTAGTTCGCAGTTAGGGTCAGTTTCCCCTGGCCTACTGTGAAGGACAGTTCAGATCACCTCCGTTCACCACTCTGGCCTGTGTCTGTTTTTCAAGCTTGTTTCTCCCGTTTCGGAGTTGTTACCTTGAATCGCCAGCAGGTGGTGCTATCCTAGCTGCTCGCCCCACAGGGGGTGGGGCCGGAGAGATGGAAGCCTGCCTCAGGGCACACGGGAGGAGACCCACCGCAGGCAGGACGTCAGGGTCGCAGGAGAGGTGGCAGTGATCCCAGCAGATCTTGCCTGCAGGGGCTTCAAGGACTGAAGTTGTGGGTCACCTCCGGCCCGGGTGGTGTGATGTTCTATGGCTGCTACGGAAGCCGCTGGCGGCTGCTGTGCCTGCCCTGCAGTGACTGTCCAGACTGCTGCGATGCCCCAGCGGTGGCAACGGCCGGCCGAGCTCCGTGTGAAGAGCAGGCTGCGATGTTGGGGTTCGCAGCCCCTGGGGAGAGAGCCAGAGACCCACTGCAGTTCTCCTTTGCAGAGGGTTTCAGACCAGGTTGCCCCGTCGCCATCTTGCTGGAAGTCTCAAAAATTGCCAATGTGTGAATATTTTAAGAGATGTTATCTATGTATTACTTTTAGTTTGCCATAATCAGAAGTGTATGGATGCTGATGAGCATCTCTTGAAATTCCAGAAGCCAAAGGTGACTTGCATTCATTTACAATTTTTTTTTTTGAGTTGGAGTCTCACTCTGTCGCCCAGATTGGAGTGCAGTGGCCGCTCCCAGCCACCACAGCCTCGACCTGCTGGGCTCCGGCGATCCTTCCGCCTCAGCCTTCCAAGTCGCTGGAACTACAGGCATGCGCTACCACGCCTGGCTGATTTTTTTATTTATTGTAGAGATGAGGTCTCGCCAAGTTGCCCAGGTGGGTCTCGAACCCGTGGGCTCAGGCAGTCCACTCACCTCAGCCTCCCAAATGTGCGGGATTACAGGCTGAGCCACCGAGCCTGGCTCATTTACAATTTTAATATAGCTTTTTCCTTTCTTAAATGTGTACACATTTTTTGGCACCCTTTGTATTCTTCAAGAATGAAGGTGAGGGCTTTTGTGTCTGGGAAGATGGAGAAAATATACATTTTCCTATTTTTCCCTTAACTAAGTACAACTAAAACCATGGATATTATATATAAAACAGTATATACAAGAATACTGTAAAATGTGGAAAGGGGGAGGCAGATTGGCTAGGGACACTGGGACCAAAATAAAGGCACTCTACTCCAGTCAAACACCACACAAAAATAAAAATAACGCAATCCTGCAGGCACCACCTTCATTCCCACTAGCAAAGCCTGAGTGCAGAGCTTAGACTTCCACCCTTGCAAGTCTTTAATAAGGTTCCCCAAGCCCCTGCTGAGTCAGTGTCAGAAGAGTCACGATGGGGAACCAGCACTTTCATTCCTGTCAGTCGTTAATAAGCCTCCACACACACCAGTTTCAGTGAGGACATGAAGGAACTCTAAACTCTCTGCTCCACCTGGCATTAATGAGGTATCCCTCCCCATCCTCACTGGCTGGTATCAGAGCAGCCTAATGATGAGTCAGAACTTTTAAGGCTACAAAAAGATAACAAAGACCACTCATCTACAGGGTCAGTGGAGGCCACATGGAGAGCAATAAAATGTAACCCTCTCTTCCCAGCCAGATGGTATCAATGGAGGCCTAGAGAAAAGCTTGAACTCCCACCACTGCCCATTCTTTTGTGTGTGTGTGTGTGTGTGTCGGAGTCTCAGTCTGTCACCCAGACTGGAGTGCAGAGGCCACTCCCGCCCACTGTGGCCTCGACCTGCTGGGCTCCAGCCATCCTTCTGCCTCAGCCTTCCGAGTAGCTAGAACTACAGGTGTGAGCTACCACGCCCGGCTCATTTTGATTTATCGTAGAGATGAGGGCTTGCCAAGTTGCCCAGGTGGGTCTCGAACCTGCAGGCTCAGGCAATCCACTCACCTCAGTCTCCCAAAGGCGCGGGATTACAGGCTGAGCCACTGAGCCCAGCTGCCCTATTCAGAAAGCCCATCTTCCTTTGAATGTCAACAAAGGCTAAATTGAGAATCTAGACTTCCATTCTCACCTGGTAATTACAATATGTTGCCTTCCTTTGCCCACCAAAAGTGTCAGAGAAGGTCTTCTAGGACACAGTTAAATAAGATACAATCTTATTACATAATAGCAAAAATGTTCCAGTTTCAACTCAACAAGAAAAAAAAACTTCATTAAAATATGGGCAGCCGGGCTCGGTGGCTCAGCCTGTAATCCCACGTCTTTGGGAGGCTGAG
>NW_007252933.1:681284-689598 GCF_000164805.1 Carlito syrichta
TCTATGGAAAATAGTATGGAGATTTCACAAAGAACTAAAAATAGAACAGCCCTTAGGTTCAGCAATCTCACTACTAGGTGTCTACCCAAAGGAAAATAAACTATTTTATCTGAATGGCAACTGCATTTGTATGTTTATTGCAGCATGAGTCATGATAGCAAAATCATGGAGTCAACCTAAGTGTCCATCAATGGATGATTAGGTTAAAAATGTGATACACACACACACACACACACACACACACATCATGTCTTTTGCAGTGAAATAGATGGAACTGGAAATTGTTTGTTTGTTTTTTTAAGTGAAATGACTACATGAACAGAAAGTCAAAAACTGCATATTTTCACAAGGGGGAGCTAAACAATGGGTACATAAAGATACAGAGTGGAATAATAGACATCAGAGATTCCAAAGGTGTTAGACTAGGGTGGAGGTGAGGAAGGAAATATTACCTATTGGGTACAATTTACACTATTCACGTGATTGGTACACTAAAAGCCCAGACTTCACTACTATGCAATATATCTAGGCAATACAATTGCATTTGTACCCCTAAATCAATAAAAGAAAAATAAATAAATACCCCAGTCTCAATTTAAAAAAAACTTTCATCATTCCAAAAATCAGAACGATCCCATGAGTAATGAAAAAATGCAAACAACAATATGAATATCAATATGACACAACATCAAGATGTTAGAATGACTGACAAGAATTTTAAAGAAGCAACCATAAAAATACTTCAACAAGCAATTATAAACATCCTTGAAATGAATAGGGAGTCTCAGCAAAAAACAGAAGATACAGAGAAAACTAAAATAGAAACAATAAAACAAAAAATAGAGTAACTGAAATAAAAAACTCAATAGCAAAATGAAGAAGAAAGAAGAATGAATAAATTTGAAGAAAGAACAATAGAAATTAATCATCCAAACAACAGAGAGAAAATAGGATGAAAAATATTAACAGAGTACCTGAGACATGAAATTACTTAGAAAAAAGATCTCTTATACGGGCAGCCAACAAACACATGAAAAAGTGCTCAGCCTCACTCATCATCAGAGAAATGCAAATCAAAACCATATTGAGACATCACCTAACCCCAGTAAGAATGACCATCATTAATAAAACAAACAACAACAGATGCTGGCGAGGATGCAGAGAAAAAGGAATGCTTCTATGCTGCTTGTGGGAATGCAGACTAGTGCTACCTCTTTGGAAGACAGTGTGGCAATTTCTGAAAGAACTAGAAATTGACCTTCCATATGACCTAGCAATTCCCCTATTGGGAATATACCCGAAGGAACTCAAATTATTCTACAAAAAAGATACCTGCACATGTATGTTTGTTGCAACTCCATTCACAATAGCAAAAACATGGAACCAACCATGTTGCCCATCAAAGCTGGACTGGATAAAAAAAGTGGTACATATACACAATGGAATATTATGTAGCCATCAAGAAGGACAAACATATGGACTTCGCAGCAACTTGGATGGATTTTGAGTCGATCATACTCAGTTATCTGTCACAGAAACAAAGAACAGAGTACCATATGTTCTTACTCATAAGCAGACCTTGAACAATTATTATACTATAAGAAAGTGTTTGGCAGTAATGAGAAACTGTCAGGGAAGGGGGGTGGGATTGGCAGTTGAGGGAAACTGTGCTTGGGGAGGAAGGGACATATCTCATCAACAAGGGTACCTGCATAATCAATGTTTGTATACCTACCCCTGAATTGTACCCCACATCTTTATAATAAAATAATAATAATAATTTTAAAAAACCAAAACACAGAAAAAGAAAAAAGACCTCTAACCTCCAAAACATTGAAGTGTCAAAAGAAGAGGAGAAAGAGGATAGGGCTAAAAAAATATATATATTCAAAGACGTAAGAGCTGAAAATTCTCCATATTTGTCAATAAATAAATAAAGCAACAGATTCAGGAAGCTGAGTGACATTCAAAGAGAATAACCCCTCCCCCCCCAAAAAATCCACAAAGTACATAATGATCAAGCTGTAGAAAACTAAAGTCAAAGAAAAAGTATTGAAAGCAGTCAGAAAACAATGACACATTACCAACAGTGAAAAATAAATTCTAATGACAGTGGTTTTCTCATCAGAAACCATAGATACCAGAAGGAAATGACTCACTATTTTTTAAGTGCTAAAGGAAAAGAACTGTATACCCCAAATCTTATATTTCATGAAATTATTCTTCACAAATAAAGTAGAAAAAAAGATACTCTCAGAAAAAGAAACTAAAGAAATATGTTGCTAGCAGAGCAACTAAAGAATAAAATAAGTACCATAAGCAGACATAAAATGACAAAAGAAGGCACCTTAGAACATCAGGGAACAACACAATACAAAACTATGGATAAATAAAATAGACTTTCTTCCTCCTCTTGAGTTTTATAAATATGTTTGATGGCTGAACCAAAATTATAACATAGTCAGATGTGATTCTCAGTGTATGAAAATAGCCCTATCCTCTTTCTCCTTATTATTACAGATGGGAGGGGCAAAGGGAAAGGAAAAGAAAGTTTCTGCTCATCACTCAAACAGGTAATATGTTGATACCAGAAGACTTTGATAATTTATGTATTCATAATGTAGTACCTAGCACAACCACTAAAAAAGCCTTATGAAGAGACACACTAGAAGACACTATTGACAAATAAAAATAGGATTTCAAAAATGTTTAAGTAACCCAAAACTAGGCAGGAAAAAAACAGACAAGCCCAAAACAGAGAAAAAGACAAAAAGCAAAAAATAAAATAGTAGACAAGCCCAAAAATCAATAATTACATTAAATGTAAATGGTCTCAATATACAAAGTAAAAGACAGAGGTTAGCAAACAGGATTTTAAAATGTCCAACAATATGGTGTCTACAACAAACTTGCTTCAAATATTATTATATCATAAGTTTAAAATAAAGTGGATGGGAAAATATAGGTTACACAAATATTAAGAAGAAATTAGGATTGGTTAGATCAGAAAAGTAAACTTCATGGCAAAGAAAATTACTAGAGACAGAGCAGGACATTATATAATGAGAAAAGTATCAATCCACCAGAAAGACATAGCAATTCTAAACATGTATGTACCAAACAATAAAACTGCAAAACATGTGAAGCAAAAATCAACAGAACTGAAGGAAGAAATAGACAAAGCCACAAATATGGTTGGAGGCCTCAGTACAGTGCAGTTCAGTACAATAGAACAACAGGCAGAAAATCAGCAAGAATACTCAGCAACACCATCAATGAACAGGATCTAAGTGACATTTATAGAAAGCTCTATAAAAAAACAGCAAAATACACATTCTTTTCAAATGCCCGTGGAACATATACCAAGACAAAGCACAAATTTGGCTATAAAACAAGCCTCAAAAAAAAAAAAAAAAAAAGGAAAAGACTGAAACCAAACAAATATATTCTCTTTATAAAATGAAAATAAACTACAAATCAATAATAAGAAGATAATAGGAAATTTCCCAATTACTTAGAAACTAAGCAGCATGCTCTAAAAATTCCAAGAGGAAGTCTCAATGAAAATAAAAAAGACTTTAAACTAAATGGAAATAATAATTTAGCATATAAAGATTTGTGGGACACACCTAAAGCAATCCCTATAGAAAAATATATCACACTAAACTCTTACATTAAAAAAATGAAATCTCAAATCAATAATCTAAGCTCCCACCTGAAGAAACTAGAAAAAGAAGAGAAAAATGAACTCGAGACAAATAGAAGAGAACAAATAATAAATACCAAAGCAGAAATCAATGAAACTGAAAGCAGGAACATAATAAAGAAAGTCAAATATTTTTAAAAGATCAATAAAATTGACAAACCTCACAAGTTTGAAAAAGATAAAAAGAGAGATGGTATAAATTACTAATCCAAGAATTAGAGCTGAAAATATAACTAAAGACCCTGTAAACACCAAAAGATTAGTAAGCGAATACGACAAATAACACTTTGCACAGAAATTGTACAACTTGATGTTGTCCAAGAACACAAAAACTACCACAACTCACCCAGTATAAAACAGATAAGTTGAATAGTCTACCAAGGAAATTAAATTTGTAATTTAAAACTTCACAAAGAAATCTCCTGTCCTGGAGAGTTCACTGAAGAATTTTACCAAACACTTAAAGAATAATTAATATTTTTGTGTGAGTAAATGCATTTATTCAATCAGCCGTCTTTATCCCAAGGACTCTGTTCCATGCATTTCTCATGTGCTTTTTTAATTAAAATTTTTTTCATTAAATTTTTAATTTTAAAATGTAGGGTACAAGTCAGGCTTAGGTACATAAGTGGTCTAGGTACAGGTGAAGTTTGGGCCTTCCATTGGCCCTCACTTCACCTGGATTAGGATCAGGTACCCTTACTGATGTTATGTGACTTTCCTTCCCCTGGCAGTGTCCCACTAATGCCAATCCCTTTCTTATAGTATTGTGATAAGTGTTCAGGGTTCACTTATGAGTGAGGGCATGTGGTACTCAGTTCTTTGTTTCTGTGATAGATCACTGAATATGATAGACTCCAAATCCTTCCAGGTTGCTGTGAAGTTCAAAATTTTGTCCTTCTTTATGGCTGTATAATATTCCATCATGTATATGTACCACATTTTTTTATCCAGTCCAATTTTCAGCACAGTTGGTTCCATGTTTATGCTATTATGAATAGTGCTGCAATAAACATGCATGTGCAGATATCTTTTTCATAAAATGATCTGAGTTCCTTTGGGTATATTTCCCAGAAGAGGAATTGCTGGGTTATATGAAAGGTCAATTTCTAGTTCTTGTGGGAATCAACACACTGTTTTCCACAGAAGTTGAACTAGTTTGCATTCCCACCAACGATGTAGAAGCGTTCCCTTTTCTCACATTCTCACCAGCATGTGTTGTTTTTTGTTTTATTAATGATGGCCATTCTTACCGAATAAATTCATATGGAAACAAAAATAACCATGAATAGCCAAAACAATCCTCAGCAAAAGAAACAAAGCAAGAGGTATTGCACTCCCAGGCTTTAAACTTTACTATAATGCTACAATAATCAAAACAACCTGTAATTGGTAAAAGAACAGAAATATAGACCAATAGAACAGGCTAGAGATTCTGGAAGCAAAACCTCAATTTCTCAACCAACTCATCTTCAACAAAGCCTCCACCAACAACCAATGGGGAGAGGAGTACCTATTCAGTAAATGGTGTTGGAAAAACTGGCTGACCACAATACAGAAAAGAATGAAACAGGACCCCTCCCTATCACCATACACAAAAATCAACTCTTAATGGATCAAAGACCTAAAGGTAAAGCCTCAAGCTATAAGAATCTTAGAAAACACAGGAAACACCCTTACAGAAATTGGAATAGGCAACCAATTCCTGATCAAAACCTCAAAAGCCCATACCATATGAGATAAGCCAGACAAATGAGACCTCATCAAACTGAAAAGCTTCTGCAAAGCAAAAGAAGCCATCAGGAGAGCAGGGTGACAGCACACAAACTAGGGAAAAAAAATTTGCCAACTGTGTATCTGACAAAGGCCTAACATCCAAGATCTACAAGGAACTCAAACGTGCTGAAAGGAAAATAAAAAAACAAAAAAACCAGCACCATTAAAAAGTGAGCAAAAGACATGAACAGACAATACTCAAAAGAAGACATATGAGCAGCCAACAGACACATGAAAAAATACTCAGCCTCATTAATTATCATAGAAATGCAAATCAAAACCACATTAAGAATAATTAATATCAATCCATATAACACCTTCTAGAAAACCGAAGAAGAGGAAACACTTCCCAACTCAATTTATGGTGCCAGTCTTACTCTGATACCAAAACCAGTATTTAAAAAGAGACAGGACAGCCCTCTTTTGGACCTCCTCCTGCTTGGGAGCTTTTCTGTATTCTTCATAAACTCCTGCTTTCTCAAGAGAGAGAGAGAGAGAGCTGTAGACCAATATGCCTCATGAGTACAGATGTGAAACTCCTTAACTCAATATTAGCAAATAGAATTCAACAATAGATAAATTTTAAAAGAATTTTTAATGTGAAAATTTTAATTTCTAGTTTATTCCAAGAATGCAAGACTGGATTAATATATATACTACAGGCATGCGCTACCACGCCCGGCTGATTTTTTGATTTATTGTAGAGATGAGGTCTCGCTGCCCAGGTGGGTCTCGAACCCGCGGGCTCAGGCAATCCACTCACCTCAGCCTCCCAAAGGCGCGGGATTACAGTCTAAGCCACCGAGCCTGGCTTGTAGCCGATATTATTTTCTTCCTAGAAGTTACCCCTCTCCAAAGTTATCTGATTTATTTTTTTCTTTTCCTTTTTTTTTTTTGAGTTAGAGTCTCACTCCTGTCGTCCAGGCTGGAGTGCAGTGGCACACTCATGGCCACCCCAGTGTTGACCTGCCGAGCTCCAGTGATCCTTCCACCTCAGCCTTCCAAGTAGCCAGAACTACAGGCATGCACTACCACACCCGACTAATTTTTGATTTATTGTAGAGACGAAATCTCGCCAAGTTGTTCGGGCTGGTCTTGAACCTGTGGGCTCAGGCAATCCACTCACCTCGGCCTCCCAAATTGCCTGGATTACAGGATGACAGGATGAGCCTCCAAGCCTGGTCTGATTTCCTTATTGTCTATCTCCTGGGGTGTACAGTTGCAGGGAGTGCTGGTCACAGAGCACCACTCTCACAGAGTTGTGCAGTGTGCTACCTATGTAATCATACACAACCGCTCTGCTGCTTTCTTTCATTAAACTGTAAACTCCATAAGAACTGGGAACCATCATCCACAATGCCCAGGACAGTGCTTAGTATAATATATAGTAGATGCCTAACTTACAGTGTTTGTTGAATAACTTAATGAATGTGCTTCTGCCTAAGGATGTAGCTTCTCGTAGTCTCTATCTAGACCCTCTTCAAATTCCAATTCAACTGAGAACCAGGAAGGAAACAAAGGTCTCTGAATAAAACGCATGTGCCAAACCTCACTTTGAGCAGAGTTCTACACTTGGCCAGAGCCAACCAAGTTCATCTTCTTTCACAAAAAAATTCATTAAGTTTGGTTTTCTAGTCTGCATGCTCCAAAGCTGATTTCCTGGTCTCCAAGCTCCCTGAAGATTAGGACTAGCATGAGGAAGTGAGGATGCTATGGACGGGCACTCCAACAGCTGTAGCCTGACATTAAGACACCCAGTACAAGCCGGGCTCGGTGGCTCAGCCTGTAATCCCACGCCTTTGGGAGGCTGAGGTGAGTGGATTGACTGAGGCCGCGGGTTCGAGACCCGCCTGGGCAACTTGGCGAGACCTCATCTCTACAATAAATCAAAATGAGCCGGGTGTGGTAGTGCGAGCCTGTAGTTCCAGCTAGGAAGGCTGAGGCGGAAGGATCACTGGAGCCCAGTAGGTCGAGGCTGCGGTGGCCGGGAGCGGCCACTGCAAGCCAGTCTGGGTGGCAGAGTGAGACTCCAACTCAAAAACAAAAACAAAAACAAAAAAACAAGACACCCAGTACACATTCAACTACAGAGCTCAGAAAACAGTGCTGGGCATTCTGCAGCCATAAGAGCCTCGAAGTACATCAATATATTACACCTCCAAACACTAACAGCGACCTTGGCCGTCATAAGAAGATTAAATCCTGTCTGGAATGTTCTCTTTAAGAAGGCATAGGAGGCATATAGTATTCAATTTTTATTTCGTTCTTCCAGCTCCCAGCCTCTCCACGCCCCAGCCTCTCCGTGCACTCTGGCCTGTGGGCCCACACTAAACTATTTTGAAGACGAGAGAGGACCACACCTGTGTTGTCTCCAGGGATTTGAGATGATCGGGAAAGCACAGCTGTGGGCTTTGTTGGGTCTGTCCCCTGCCCCCCTACCCCAGTTTTTCAGCTATTCCCCACCCACCCTCACTTCTGGTCGGGGGTGGATTCCAGTGCCCCTAGAGCAGATCAGCCTTTGCAACGATGATTAATTGACCCCAGCAGTTTAAGGATGCTTATTTGCACACAGTTATGAAGTGTCACAATATGTCTCAAATGCAAGCGGCTTCCATTAGAAGCGGAACGGCAGAGCGAGAAGAGCCACCAATATTTCCTTAAAAGTTCATTGTAGGCAATGGGGTAGTGTGTGAAGCTAAACAAATCCAGGCAATAATGGAAATGTAGCATGAAATTACTTCTGTAAACAACAACCATTCATTATTCGAACATTTTTCATAAGCGAGCAGGCAGGGAGGGGGCAGGGGCGGCGGGTGGGAGGGAGGGGGCTGT
>NW_007252933.1:689634-717134 GCF_000164805.1 Carlito syrichta
AGGGGGCTGTGGCAGACAGGGCCTGTGCGCCCACCAGAGTTTTCAGGAAGAGCTATCTCAGGGCTCCCTGCGCCCATCTGTCTTCAGAAAATCGCCAAGACCAGCCTCCATTCTGCCCAGCGCCCGCCGTCAGGTTCCCTTTCTTCATTAAGCGGGATCGGCACAGGCAGAGGGAGTGTATGATTTAAGGAGGAAAGAGAGACCCACTACTTAATGTTGATTTGGCGGAGTGTATAACCCCGGAGAGAAATGTAAATAGCAGCCTGCAATAACATGACAGCCCACTAATCATATTTACAAACGATATTAAATCTGTCCGCACACAGGCCTGCCTGCGGATTGGCCCGGCCGTAATTGTCATTGTAACCAGCGCCGGCTTATGGGAGGATTTAACTGCAGTGATATAAGGTGAGTCGCGGGCTTATTATGACTTTATTATTACCCGGTTTATGTTTATTAAAACAATTTGTCATGCAGAGCAGGAATGGAGGGATGGGAGCATTAAATCGTGCCGTACTCAACCTGGAGAGATGACTCCGGGGATGAATGGCAGCAGGCCCTGAGCCTCTGCTTGGTTGCCTCTGGGGCTGGGGACCCGTCACACCAGCCACCTGGAGCCCTGGCCTGGCCTGGTCTGGCAGGGGCAGGCCACTCCACCAAAACCTCAGAGCTGGGTGACACACAGCTGAGAGGCTCTGCTGTGGCTCCATCTGCATTTTAACCAGGAGTTGACTCAGGATGACCATGAGAAGGAGGAGGCCCGGAGTTATTGCTGAGTGTTTGCAGGGGTGGCCATGAGGGCCACACCTGGGATTCCCCTGGCCAGCCGGGAAAGGAGCCAGCCTTGGAAGTCTCCACCGGGAGAGGCTGCAGAGACTCAGCACAAAAGGTCTTGGAAGAAGTTTAATAAAAGCTGTTTTATTTTCTCTGTGGGTCCTTATTGGTTATTATCAAATTTATTTCATCCCCAATCTTTGTTCTTTGGCAAGGCAGAGAAAAGGGAGGGGAGCCTAAGAGGAACAGGTCCACACAACTAGTAAATAAAACTCCCTTTTCCCAATCCAATTACCCAAGGCAGAGAGACTCCAGGAGGTTGGAGAGCCGAGGACGCAACTCTCGATGCAACTGGGGCTGCAGCCATGTGTGCCGACATCAAAGTCTCAGTACCTGTTCGTCTGCCGATCCCAGGAAAGGCTCCATGTACTGGGAATGGAGGGCCAGGAAGCCAACCCAGGGACATCAGGGCTTGGTCTGTTACAAAAGCTTCAGAAATGTGACCCTTGGGCAGAGGACTCCGGAGAGGGAAGAGCTGGACAGTGGAAAGGCCATTCTTCATGAACAAGGTGGCTACCTCTTGGCTAAAAATGTCAGCTTCCCTTCAGGGCCTCCAGCAGCCTTCACAGCACCCACGTGTATATTAAAATTAGAAAAAGTGTCCCTTCCTACAGGCAGGGGCAGGCCATAAGGGCCCATGGATTGGTGAGCAGAGCAAACTCTGGATTCGATCCATTTGCCCTACAAACAACCTACACAATTATACACAATGGCCCTGCCCTATCAGCAGCCTCATGGCTTGAAATGCCATTATTTCAGGAACTAGCTGTCTGTACCATGTCGCCAAAGCCATTAATGTCCTGGAGAGTGAAGTAGGGAGTCTCCAGATCGCGTGATGGGGCACAAGAAAGGATGTTCATATTATCAGCATCCACTAGGATGCATTTCTCAGGTCTCCAGCCTCATGGTGGATGAGCGCAGGATGAGACAGACAAGCTGTGCAGGTTCTCTTCCAACCCCCGGGCAGTGCTGCCTATGAGACACGATTTGGGCGCTCCCAGCAGGGGAGCCTCCACTCCCCAAGGGCATGGATACCTGCTCCCTGGTGTGTGCAGCACCAGGTGACTGCCTTGGGTGCAGAGTGTCTCTGGGTGGGGGGGTCACCACATCCTTCCCACCTGCCCAGCCCTCAGGGCCTACATGGGGAGCCTCAGTCTGGAAGTGACCTCCTCAGCTCCATTTTCACTCAGGGCCCCCCCTATCGAGTCCTGCCTCCTGGTACTCCAAGGTTCCATTGGAGGGTGACTCCTTGGGGACAGTGCCCCAGGCTAGTCCTCTCCTGTGTGTGCAACCCAGATGAGATGAGGTTGGGACCCACACCCAGTGCCTGTCTCTGGCACAGCTGTGGGGGATGACAGCTAAGTGTGGGCTGGGCCTGGGCATGCCTGTGGGCCTTGGGTTCCCTTTGTCTCACTTAAGAAAGGAGTCACCGAGCAGTGGTTCAGAGGAGGAACAATAAGCCTTTATTGCAGCTGCCCTTCTCCACAAACGTTCAACCTGCTGGCCGGCGGGAGAGCCGTGCTGGCAAATTAAAAGTCTCTAAACTTTCTTTATGTCTCCTTGGACACTCTGGCTGCTTTCACACTGAACTGGCTAGCCTGGCTCAGAGACAAAGAGGCCACACGGGTCAGGCCCAAGGCTATAGGACAGGGAGGATCTGCCTGAGTGATACCCCCAGCCAGTGGATGCAGGGTGGGGTGGGGGGGGTGGGGTGGGCGTGGGTGTGAGCAGTGGGAGGGAAGGCTAGTTCTGGGGCTCCATAGCTTTGGAAGGCTTTTTGGGGACAGTTGGCTGTGCAGGGGTGTGGGACACTGCTTCCTGGCAGTCTCTGTAGCAGCCCATGGATGGCACACTGAATGCCCTCCAGCCATCTCTGAAGCCCTCCCTTAAGAAAAGCTCTGCCTGAGCCCAGGGGCAAAGGAAACCTGTCCTAGGCCCTAGAGAGTCTTAGCTTCCCACCTACCCCCACCCTCCAGGGTGAATCCTGAGGCTGGTTTGCCCCTTGGTGGGCCAGGTCTGTGTCCTCCCACAGATGAGGCTCTCCACCCCAGCTTTCACCAAAACCTTGGTTCAGAGGCTGAGGCTGGGACTGTCCCTCTTAACACAATGGAATGTTGTCCTAACATTATGAGAGGTGCTTCTTTTCACTCCCCTAAAGTGCCAGGGTTTGCTCCTACATGCCAATTGGCAGCTGGGTCATGCATCTTTCTAGCAACAGCTGAGTTCCAGGCACCAGTGGGCAGCCCCACTAGAATAGCAAATTCCACCCTCCAACCCCTGCAAAGAAGAAGGAGGAGGAGGAGGAGGAGGAAGAGAAGAAGAAAAGGAGGAGAAGGAGGAGGAGGCAGCACCAGGATTTACAGAATAGAGATGACCTTTGGGGAGGGGGTAGGAACAGACTGGGAGGCAGCACAAAGGAACCTTCTGGAATGTTGGAATTCTTCTAGACCTTGATCTGGGTGTGGTGGGTACTTGAGTGGACACATACGTAACAAGCCATGGAGCTGTGGACTCTGCTGATGTAATTAAACACTGAGGTGATGAAAAGCTGATAGGCATAGTCCCTGCCCTTAAGTACATCAGTTCAAATTCCAGCTCTACCACTTTCCAGCTGAACGACTTTGGCCATATCACCCAACTTCTCTGAGGCGCCGTCTCTTCATCGGGGGAAAATATCACCTACTCCTTTCTCACTAGCCTGGGTTCTCGTGAGTATAGGGACCATACTTGACTCTCTTCTGTGTTCTCCCTGCCCCTACTTAGGGACTGGTTCAAGAAATTGCTAATATCGGCCAGGCACACTGGTTCATGCCTGTAGTCCCAGCACTTTGGGAGGCCAAAGCAGGAGAATTGCTTGAGCCTAGCAGTTTGAGGCCAGTCTGGGCAACAAAGTGAGACTTCATCTCTACAAAATATTTTGTAGAAAATTAGCTGGGCATGGTGGCACCCGCCTATGGTCCCAGCTACTCAAGAGGCTAATATAATAAGGCCTCCTCAGGTACTGGGGAAGGCTGGGACTGCCCCTCTTAACACAATGGAATGTTGTCCTAACATTATGAGAGGTGCTTCTTTTCACTCCACTAAAGTGCCAGGGTTTCTTTTCACTCCCCTAAAGTGCCTGGGACCCCACAGCTCCCAGGAAAACATACCTTGTTTCACCAACATGCTAGTAAACATCTCTTTTGGTGTCTCCCCTGGAAAGTAGGGGCCTGAACTGGGGTACTGAGGCAGGGCCTGGGACCCTCAGAGGTGCTGAGATGGTGGGAGTTGTCTTGGAAGGGGACCAGAGAGGGGTTTGCTTTCCTTGGCAGGGGTGGGGCTGAAGGGTGAATCACTAGAACAGAGGCCCAGTGGTGAGACCTTTGTTGGGACTAGTTCTCTGGGAGAAAAGAGGACTTGGGTCTAGGTCAGGGCTGGTGGGGGTGGGGGCGGGGGGGGCAGGTCTCTGGCACTGTGTACATCCAGGACATGGCCCCCGCCCGCTGGCATACCCCATCTCTCTCAGGCCCCCTCGGGCTGGGCGTTCCAGGCTCCTTTTGGGGGAAGGGCCCCTTCCCTCCATCGCTCTATCAGATCGTCTGCTAGGCTAGTTCTTGGCAATTTCTTGCTCTGTTTCTTTAATCCCTGATTCTTTTCAAGCGCAGAGGGAAGAGGAGAAAGCCTGAGGTGGAGGGGGGATGGGAGAGAAATGGGAGAGTTATGAAAAGAGATGAAGAAAGTCGCTCCAGCCTGAGGCACCCAAGCTTAATATAGGTGAGAACAGCAAGTGTCTTGAGGGTCCAGGACCAGTGCTGTGAACCCCAAGACTGGGGCTGCCTCCCCTCCTCAGCCTCTCCAGGACCCTGTGGTCAGCATAAATGGTCTGTGTGAGAGAGCAGCGGGCTGCAGCCATTTCTGTGGGCCAAGAACAGAGCCCTGGGGTAAGTGGCTTGAACCAGTCCCTTGTGCTGAGGGCACAAGCCAGACTACTAGAGAGAAGGTACTGTCACCTCACCTCAGTTCAGCAGACCCCCAGGCACTGAGACTCAGGCAAGATTCGGACCAGGGCTCAGACGCGTTCTGGAATGGTGTCTTCCATCTTCCCTACTCACTTCTGGGAGCTGGGGTCAGGGGAGAGGGTCAGGGAGGGCCATGAGGGGTCAGGTGAGCCAGCAGACCTGTGCTCCCCGCTGTGGCTTGCCCTGCACAGGCCCCAGAAGCCCTCCACTTCCAGGGAAGGGACCGGAGGAGCTGTGGTACCAGGACAAGCTCTGGAGAATGGAATTTGTGTGGAGTCTGCAGCTACTTAGAGGAAAAACCTATCGAGCAACTCAAATCATGGCAGTAATTAGGCCACTTATTTTGCAAAAGTCCAAATTAAATGGAAGATTTGGTGTTAATGAAAATGTTTCATTTCCCCCTTTTATTAAATCTAACTCTAGGCCTTCCAAGAGTTTGGGAATAGCCAGCCCCTGACGGCTTTCTCACAGCCGGTTCATATCCTACGATTGCAGAGTTGCTGAGACAGAACACACTCTCAGGGCCTCCAGTTACTGGCTCAATTGAAAAATGTCCTTCATAAGACAGTGCCATTAACCCACCCGCAGCCACCCACTCCTCCAACCCTCCCTCCATCTCCACCAGCCCTCTCTGGCCTGTCACCATCGGCTGTGTCCCCAGGAACCCAGGACCAAGGGGCAGGGGCTGAGAGGCTCCCAGCAACGCTGGGTTTCTGTTCTACCCCTTCTGGAGCCCAGGAAAGTCTGAGCTCAGCTTCCTATCTAAAGAGTCTGTGCCCCTACCACTTCGGGCTGCCTGACTCCTGACAACAGTCCTGGGAAGACCGGAACCCCTGACGTTCTGATTAAACCTGCACTTTAATCCCACAGTTACCACCAGTGGCCTCAGCTAACTCTATTTGCCTCTCTAGGCCTCAGTTTCCTCATCTGTGAAAAGGGTATAATGCTATTCTCTGCTCACAGAGTGTTGTGATGGTGAATGGAAACGAGGCATCATAGAACACTTGACACGTAGCAGGTTGCCGCCCCTGTCTGTTGCTAAGTCCCTCTTTGGAGCATGGTCTGTGGTTGGGGGGTCAGGACATGGGTTCTGTCACTCTAGCTTCTCCAGGATTTCCTCCGGAAGGTTTGGCAGGAGTGGGAAGGGAGGAGCTTTAGGAGGAGAATGTCTCCGGACACTCAGGAGGAGAATGTCTTGGGACAATGCCAGGGTAAGTATCAGGGGAGAAGCAACCTATCTGGCCCTGGCCAGCAGGATGCCTGGGCTTGGGAGTCTGGCTGTCGGGGATGGGAAGGTCAGGGGGTGTGTGGAAAGTCACCCCAAACAAACAATAAGAACACACACACACACACACACACACACACACACACACACACAGATGCTCAGCCCCAGCCTCTTCAGTGGGGCTGTCAAGGCCTTGGCAGTGGGACTCCAAGGAGACCTACAGCTTAACGCATAAGCAACACAACATCTCCAGTTCGTCTACGCATAAAGGTTTGTCAAGAACCTGGTGTGTCTCCACCACCAGGTTAGAGTCGGGGACAGGAGCACATCCATTGCCATCCTAGAACAACAGGGCCATCAAACCTGGGCTCCTCACCTCAGTGATGAGCAACCCCCACCTGATACCCAGATAAGAAATGTGAGTGTCGGGTTGGGCACAGGTGGCTCACACCTATAATCCCAGCACTTTGGGAGACTGAGGTGAGAGGATTGCCTGAGCTCATGGGTTTGAGACCAGCCTGGGCAACGTGGCGAGATCTCATGTCTACAATAAATCAAGAAAAATTAGCTGGGTGTGGTGGCACATGCCTGTTGTTCCAGCTACTTGGAAGGCTGAGGTGGCAGGATTGCTTCAGTCCAGCAGGTCAAGGTTGCGGTGGCCGTGAGTGTGCCACTGCCCTCCAGCCTAGGGGCAAAAGAGTGAGACTCCAACTCAAAAAAGAAAGAAAGAAAGAAAAAGGAAAGAAGGAAGGAAGGAAGGAAGGAAGGAAGGAAGGAAGGAAGGAAGGAAAGAGAAAAAGAAAGAAAGAAAGAAAGAAAGAAAGAAAGAAAGAAAGAAAGAAAGAAAGAAAGAAAGAAAGAAAAAGAAAGAAAGAAAGAAAAAGAAAGAAAGGAAGGAAGGAAGAAAAAGAAAGAAAGAAAGGAAGGAAGGAAGAAAGGAAGAAAGGAAGGAAGAGTGTCACTGGACTCCTCTCTTCTTCATCATCCTCTATTACCCCATTCTACGGTTTCTGCTTCTTTCTTAATTTCCTACCTGACCATTTCCTAGTCCCACCTCACAAGGCTTCCTTTCCTTCTACTCTCTACATTTCAGCCTCCTCACCAGGATTATGTTAACCATCTTGCCACTCCTGTCCCTCCTTCCCATGGGCACCAGGGGATCTTCCTAAAATTAGTATTTGAACTCCCCCACTCTGTTTCAACCCCTTCAATCACTGTAAGGCTCTCATTATGTTCAGGATAAAATAAGACTTGGTTGCTCATATGTTCTGCATATCTGTCACCTCCCCAGCCTACTTCTGGTCATGTCCCCCTTTATCCCACTCTCCAGCCACACCAAACAGCTTGTTGCTTCTAAAATGCAAAGTGATCTCTCATACTTCAGGTAGACTCCAGTTGTTCTTGCTTTCCTGGGGTTTTTTCTCACTTCTGGGAACAGAATCCTCCTTTCTGTGTCAGGAACTAGTTCTCTATGGTTTGAACAACGATGGGCAGATGTTTTAGGTCTGTCATCTAGGGACAATAAGAACATCCCATCCTTCTAAGCACAGTGATTAATGCAGGAATGTGAATATGGCCCGAACAGGGCCTATTAGTATCTTCTCTGGAAATTTTGGCTGGAATTTGTTAAAGATATCACCACCACTGTTAATGCTAAACTGTCAGGAAGTGAGTCTAGGGCTTTTGAGGTCCATCTGATTCACTATATAGAAAAAAACCTATCTGATAGATATAGAGAGTAATAGAACCCGGCAGTTGATGAAGCTCCTGGATATTGCTGTGCCTGAACTGACATCATATGGACTTTTCACTTATATAAATTTTTTAAACTTCGGTTCTGAGTTAGTTTGAATCTTGACTAAGGCAATGGCTGAATTGATTTCTACTTGGTGTTCACACTGATGGTAATGCTTATCTCTCTTGTCTTATCAGAAAATAAGACAACTCATTTTAAGACTCATTTCAAATGTCAACTCCTTTAGGAAATCTCTCCTTTTCACAACATGATTGTGATGATACCTCTTCTCTGTGCTTCTGTAGCTTACTTCATACTGTGTCATCATTACCTATTTTAACAACCAAATATGATCATTTTGATCATTTTGATCCACATCTAGTTAATTTCTATATTCCCTATATGCAGCACATGGTCAGACACTAGGCAGACTATAAACAATATGATTCCATTAATATAAAGATTAAAAAAGGTAAAACCAACCAGTAGTATTTAGGAATGCATGCATAAGTAATAAAACAACAAGACAAAAGCAAGAAAGTGAGTTCCCTAAAAGTCAGGATGGTGGTAACCTTAAAGAGAAGGAAGAGAATACAACTGAAAAAGGACACACATAGATTTCTGAGATTCTAGAAATACACAATTTTTAAATCTGGGTAACAGTTATATGGATGTTCACTTTATTATATGTCTTTAAATTCTGTGTATCATGCATTTACTCTTTGGTACATATAGTATAGTTCACTACAATGAAGAAAATGAATGAGATTTTGAGGCCTAAGTTATTGTTTTATAATTATATTGCATGGGAGAATATGTTATTGTATCATATTATATTGGAGAATGTGTTATTATATCAAATTTTTAGTATCTGTTAAGATTTCCTTTAGTATATTATACAGCCATTTAAAAAATATTCCATGTGTACTTGAAAACAATTGAATAATCTCTAACTATGGAATACAGGATTTATTCATGTACATTAAACAAATGGTAATTGTGTAGTTCAGTCACAGCTATTCAACTCTATGTTCCATTACAATTGCGGGTTTCATTACAATTGTAGATTTGTCAATTGCCCCTACAATTCTGTCAATTTTTGCTACATATTTTGCTTAATATAATTTGTCAATTTTTCCCTCATAATTCTGTCATCTTTAAGGCTATATTATTATGAGGAATCAAACTCAGCATCACTCTCGATACTTATTGAGTTGTTCTTCTTATAGGTAAACAGTCACCTTCTTTAAATATCAAGATTATCAAGCTTTTTTTTTTTACCATAAAATCTCTTTTGCTTGCTATTTATGTTGCTATATCTCATTTCTTATCGTTCATATTTATTATATTTTCTTATCCTACTTTCAGGCTTGCTGTATAATTATTTTAGTTATTATGTCTGTTATAAGCAACTTATAAGTGGATTTTAAAAATCTTATTTTAGAACAAATATAACAAATGGGTCTAATCCATTTAAATTTGCTGTAACTACTAAAAAAACTTTTTCTATCATCTTTTAAAAATTTTATCATATCTTTTTTTCTTTCCTACTTCTAAGTGAATTTATTCTTTTCTTTTATTATCTCTTTTCCTCTCTTCTGGTTTAGATGTTATAACTCTTTTATAAGGCTAAATTTAATAAGTATCTCTATTTGCCTCCTATGATACAAATATCTTTAAATGTTTTAACTCCAACCCTCCATCCCATCTTTTCATTAATGGTATCAAATATCTTAGCTCTACCCTTTCAGTTTTTTCCAAAAAATTGTCTGTCTTTATTTTTTGTAGTCAATGCTTATTTAAATTAATGACATATGTTTTCAAATGTATTTACTCATCATTCCTTCCTTTTGATTTCAATTTTCTTCTTAGTAAGGTACACCTTTTAGCTTTTGGTTCAGAGGGAACTGTGTATAGTAAACCCTCTAAATTTTTCTCATATGTTTATTTTGCCTTTACTCTGAAAAAATTCTGAATTGCCAATTATTTTCCTTTAGTACTTTGAAGATGTTATTCCATTGCCTTCTGGAATCAATTTTGCTTCTGAGAAGTCTGCTGCCAATCCAACTGTTTTGTTCTTGTTTTTAAGTATTCTGCTGTCTTTAGTTGCTTTTCTCTTTTATTTGATGTTTTGAAGTTTACTCATAATGTATCTAGGTGTGATTTTGTTTTATTTGTTCTCTCAGAATTTAAGAGGTTTAATCAATTTGAAGACTCATCTCTTTCTTTGGTTATGAAAAATTTGCAGGCATTTTCTTTTCTACTATGCTTTCTCCCTTCTTTTGAAACTAATATCAGAAATATTTAAACTATTTATTTCTGATTCTCCCTCATGGTGCCTCATTTCCTTGAGGTTTGTAACTTTTTATTGAGTTCAGCTTTAGCTTGTTTCTATTGGGTCTTTAATGCTATAATTGTCAAAGTATATCTTCCAAGCAGTTTCATGGTTGCTGTTGCTGGGTCCTCTAGACCTATTTTTCTTCTCTCAATTTGTGGATCCTATGCCACACAGGTAGTATACATTTGAATTTCATTCCTGCCTGTGGCCTATTCCCAAGGGTCCAACTTCTCATGGATGCTATTTTCCCCCATACACTGCCCCAGGCATACAATATGCTTTCTTGTTGCTTCCTAAGTTTGTGAATTTAGTTTTTCTAGGTCCATTTTTATAGAGCTGGCAGACTTTGATGCTTCCACCCATATACAGGGGACTTAGTTCCAGCTCTGTGCTTTTCATGAGCAAGAGGCTAACTCTCCAGTCCCTGCATGGGTGTTGAAACCCCAGCCACCAGTCCTTGTAGCCTATATTTGTGTTTCAACTCCCCCTACCATCACTACTAGCAGCCTGAGACACTACAGCATCACTTCCTGCTTACCATCTTAGTAATAAATGTTCTCTGTTTCTGGTCCCTGGGATTTCCTTTTTTTGTTTTCATGTGGTGTTATATTCAACATCCCTATCCATTTCATTATCTTTATCTAGATGTTTAGTTTAGGCTAGTTTGTTTTTTTAAAAGTTAGCTTTTTTTAAACATGTAAAATATAGGTATCATTATTTTTTATAATCAACTTTTAATTGAATTTACCAATATGTTTTTATCATTTCCTGTGGTCATCCAAAACATTTTTCCTTGCTAAGGGGACATCCTTATTTCAGTGAGGGCCAATTGGGAGAGGGGGGCTGTATTAGCTTAGTCTTTTCTTGTCTAAAGGGACTTTTATTTTGCCTGCACTTTTGGATAGTAGATTAGCAGGGTATAAAATTCTAGATTGGTTGTTATTTTTCCTCAGCACTTTGAAGATGTTGTTTCATTTTCTTCTGGCATCTACTGTTTGTGCAGACTCTACTACTGGTCTAATTTTATTTTTGTTGTAATCTCTCTCTTCCTTCTGGTACCTTTTTAAGTGATCTCTTAAAATGAACTCTTGATGTTCTGAAGTTGCCCTATAATGTGTGGGTCTATAGGTGTGGGTCTATTTTTATTTTTTTAACCCAATACACTGAATAGATTTTTAAATCTGAAAACTTTTATCTTCACTCAATTGTGGATAATTATTGGCAATTGCCACTTTACATCTTTCTTCTTTACTCTTTAATTCATTCTCATCTTATGTAACTTTTATTAGATGTATATTATAGCTTTTCTGTACACACACACACATATATATACGTATATAAATATATATATATATATATATATATATATACTGTCTCTTTGTGATACAATTTGGGTGAATTTCTCCAATAGTAGCTTACAACTCAATTCTTTGTTTCTTTTTTTAGTGCCCAGACTGGAGTTTGTTTCATCTATTGAATATTTAATCTCGGTGATTGTATCTTTCCTTTCCCAGATTTTTCCATTGGTTCTTTTTCATATCCACTTGTTATTTGTGCCTGTTTTTATTTTATAGTTTTTAAAATTTTCTTTTAATGAGACATTTGCCTTTATCTCTTTGAACTACTACACATGCTTAAAATCTCTGCCAGACTCTTCTATCAAATTAATTTTATCTAGAGTGAGTTTCTATTTGGATTGCTGATTTTTTTCTTTACAATAAATTCCTTTATATATCTTGGAATATTGATTTGTAGGTTCATTCTAAGTGGGGATTTATTTTCTCTCCCTTTCCTTCTTTCTCTTCATCTCCTCCACCTCCTTTTCTTCTTCTCTCACCCCTTTCTGTTTTAACCCATTCCTTTCTAGAGCCAGGTCTTACAATAGTGGTTTGTGGTTTCTCCCCTTGGATGTAGTGGGGTAGTCACACTTCTAGTCATAAATCAGCAGACAACTAACCTTTGTTCCTGACCACAAAGCTGTACCTTTATTCCTCCCATCCTTTAGAAGCACATTAGTCCCTTTTGCCTACCAGGATTGGACTGTCAACTGCATTGCTTGATGCCAGACCCAGAACCCAGCAAAGCTGTGGCTTTGGTTTCATGTATCATTTTAAATTTCTATTCCATTTCTGGTTTATGGAGATATTAATCTCATTTTTAAACATGACTGTAATATTGGTTTCCTCTTCGTATAATTTACTGTCATTTCTTCATATGTTGACCAGATTAGGCAATCAAAATGTGAAACAACTATGCCATTCTAAAATTAATAATTCCCTCATCTCTATTCAGAAACGCTGGATAAGGAATGTGATGGGCCTAGCTCATGCCACTGGGTCCAGGGTGTGCAGTATGCTGACTGGTTCACCTTGGGTCACATGCCTACCTTGCAGTGGAGGTGGAGGCTGGACTGAGAGCCTCATTGTGGCCACATGGGGCAGAAGGAGTGTTTCCAAAGGAAAGGAGGAACAGTTCACCAAAGAAAGGAGATGGGATCCTATGCTAAGAGAACACAATCATGGCTGCCACAGTCTATGCTGGGAGCCATTCTCCTGATCTAGAGCACCTGGAAAGTTAAGACTTACCCTTATATTTCCATGTCAACACTTTGTACCCAGAGAAAGCCTAAGTGCAAGGTGGGAGCTCTATTGCATTGACAGGAGAATACATTAGTGAAGCACAGGAGAGAACCACTCTGGGAAATTCCCTCTTCCCAAAGTTTTTCTCCAAGGACAACAGCGGCTGAGAAATAGGGCAGCAGCCTGGGCCATTAGATAAAGGTCCCTCAGTGGAGACTTTCTTTACTTTTCCTCAGGTCTCAGAGATATGTAAGTGGACAAAGAGGCCCGTGGTTCCAAAATTAAGGCAAGGAACTGACTGAACTGAGAACACAAATGCCATCTTGTTTTCACAGGCAGAACAAGCACTTGTTTAAGCCCTCGTCTTAATAACCAGCCCAGAGTCATGGAATGTTGGCAGGTGGGCAGAAGTTCTGGTAGGAGGAGAAGTGGCCGTGGATCTTGGTTAACTAAGAGATAGACCCCTGTTACCTACACCAAGGCTTTTGCGCAGAGGGAAGTTTAGGGAAGAATGGTGGGTTCCCAGGCAGGCCTCCAGTGTCAGCTTCTACCCTCTATCCCCAGTCCCTCGTTTTAAGACTTGCTCAGCACTGCCACTGCTGCAGTCCCTGTTAATGGCATCTTTCATTTCATTTAGAGCTTGATTTGTTTACAAACTAATAAATATGATTTATAAAATGTGCCCGTGGTTTGCTAATTACTGCACATATGGCGTTTTCATTTTGTAAAACTGGCATTTGCATTCTTTGTAGATTATGACTTTGTGTCCCCAGTGCTAATTAGTCTGATTAGGCAGATAACTTCTCCGTTACTAGGCTGAGAGGCCGAAGGCTGGGACATTGGGGGTGAAGGGGCTGAGGCTGTGACTGGCCTTGCAGGGAGGAGCCAGGGAGGCCCCAGGACTCTACTGAGGACCCTGGAATGTCAAGCAGCCCATTTTGTGTCCTTCCTCAAATCCAATTAAGCACAGTTCGTTAGCACAAATTTCTTAATCAGGCCTAATCTTCCCACTGAATGCACAATTTCTGAATTGTCGCAGAGCTGGGTCAGCCTGCGAGGGATCAAGAGGCTGGTAGGGGCTTTGGCAGGAAAGCAAGGAAGCGGCAGGCTATAAGACCCTTTTCAGTGGGCCAGTGAGAAAAATGCATGGGGCCAGGCTTGTCCACAACCCAAGATCTTGGATGGCCAAAGGGGATCCCCTGGTCTCTAGGCCAACTTATGAGACTCACATGGTATGTCCCTCAAGTGATCCAGGACACTGGATCTGTCCTCAGGCCCTAGGACAGCTCCAGTGGGGGAACAGGTGGAAGGCTTAGTACCAGTCTCCAGCCTCATGGGAGCGGGTCCCAGCAGAGCCACCTGCCTTTCAATGGGCCTAAGTCAGGAGCAAATGCAACCGTTGCTGAAGATGAAGTCCTCTCTAGTTTTCTGGGATGTTTCTTATAAAATAAAAGGGAGAGAAAGCACCCCCTGCAAGTGACTGGTATTGGATCTTTGGCCAATCTTATTGAGCTTGGCCAGATCCAGACTTCATTTGTGTTAGAAAAATAAGAAAACATGCCATTTCTTGTACCACAAGTGTCATAGAGCAATCTGTACCTGCCTTGTTATCTCTAAAGAAGATGGCAGCCCCAAAACCTTTAGTGTAAAGTGTGGCACACTTCTTTGAGTGTTAGAGAAGGACCCCTCGTTGGTAAAAGTGCAATGGTGGAATGGTGATGGATGGGCAGTGGAGTCAGGTCTCTGGGCTCTGAATGAGGCAGACAAAAGTTTCCTAGACCCTGAGAGAACTCAATGGAGGCAGTGCTTTGGATCCAGTCTCTCTCCCCATTAGCTTACCAGCCAAACATCGAAAGAGCCTGATCACAGGTTGTCCAATCTCCTTACTCCCTCAGAGCGCCCTTCCCCTCTCCTCACGTGGCTGACTCCTCCCACCTGCCAAGGCTCAAGAGGCTTCCATCCCTAGCTTGATCAACTAACACACTGGGATGTGATGGATTATTTTTCAGTCTTCTCAGATCCACCAGCAGCTTGAGGACAGAACTATGTGTTCCTTACTCTTTGCTGTAACCCCATGTAGCTGACCTTGCTGGATGGATAGAAAGATGGATGGAAGGATGGATGGATGGATCTCTAGGGGTTCTTGAAACCACCTCCTCCTGCCTTTCTCTCTGCTTGGTCCTGGGGTTTGAATGGGTCGGTGCGGGAGAGCAATGGGGTGGGTTTAGGGCAGCAGCACTCACTTGGGCCCTACTTCTTTGTCTCATTGGGCAGGGTAGGGTAGGAGACTTGATGGTCCCAGGTAGGGAGGCACTAGGGTCTCAGGATCACCTGGGCCTGAGTTCGCCTCCCTTATGCAGTCAGGCACCTAGAAAGCACCTCAGGCCTGCTTGTGGATCTGGGAATTTCTAGGGAAAGAGTCTTGCCCTTGGAAGGTGAGGACCTCAGATCTGGTCCTGACTGATGTCAGGGGACTCACTTTCCCTTTCCGAGCTTAGATTTTTCTCCTTTGAACAATAGGGTTCAAATAGCCACCCAGGCTTCTTCCCTGAACAATATACTGATTCAGGGAAGTGACAGTAGACAGGAAGGGACCGTGTGTTTTTGTGTGCATACATATGTGTATGCATGCATTCATGCCTGTCTGTACATGTGTACAGGGAGGGAAGCAGCCCAGGCAAGTCCAGTCTAGGTGGTGGCCTTTAGGAGAACAATGCTTTGCACAGTGATCAGGTGTTTCCTTAGGACTCTGAGGGGCAGGCCAACCCCTCCTCCATCTGTAAGAGGATTGCCTTGGTCCATCCATTTGAATTTCACAACCAGCATCCCGGGGTAAGGATATGATTCTTTCTCTTTCTTCAAAAATCTTAATGTATTCTGCTTTAAAAATTGTTTTGAAGTAATAAAGAGATTTTCACAGGCAACAAACGAGTCTCTGGACAGACTTAATCTGAGGCCAAAAGCCAGAGACGGGGATTTACCTCCCATAACAGCTCCTTTCAAGTGAGACAAAGTGGAAGCCCGACTTCCACTCCTGAAGGGGATCTGCAGAGGGGAAGAGAGAGCGCCCCAGAAACCCCTGCTCCAGGGCCAGGAGCCTTGTTTATGAACAAACCTCGGCCACCAGCTTCACAAGCCCTCTTCAGCTGGTGCCAACTTGGCCACGGCACTATCGCACCCACTGCCTCCATGGGGGGCCTGGCTGCAGGTCTGCACCAGGCACTCTGACCTGTTCTGATCTTGGCTGTATAGCTACCCTCAAAGCTGAAAATCACAAGGCAGGTGTGAAGGGGGCAGGGCCGAGAGTCAGAAGCCACGAGCCCAGCTCAGACCTTCTCCCAGGCTTGGAAGCCCACATACAACCACTTGCTGGACACCTCCCCTGGAGGCCCCACAGATGCCTCTGATTCACTGTGTCCACAACTAGGTGCACCACCAGTCCTCAGACCTGCTCTCCATCATCAATGTGGCATCATCACCCCATTCTTGACCAGGGGACAGAGCTAACTGGCATCCGGCAGGGAGTGAGGGGGAGATGCTCACTCTCCAGAGACACTC
Organism: Carlito syrichta; assembly: GCF_000164805.1. Classification (NCBI taxonomy): domain Eukaryota; kingdom Metazoa; phylum Chordata; class Mammalia; order Primates; family Tarsiidae; genus Carlito; species Carlito syrichta. Next base: position 705,902 of record NW_007252933.1, read on the forward strand.
AGGCCTCCAAGAGGGGCCAGTGGGTGACCTCCATCTAGCCAGGAGTCATTTCCCCCCCACTCCCTGTCCGACTCCAGCTGGGACAAGGCTGATTAGAGCTTCCACCACAGCACATTCTAGGCAATGCAAGGATGAGGGGCCCAGACAACCCTGGGGATATCCAACTTCCCCTTGCCCTTCTTATCACTTCAAGGTCTTCCTTCAAGAACTGAAAGAGAGTCTCTTGTAATTTTGGTGCACATTAATTTGTGTTTCCACTTTGGCCTTCGCTCTGGGTTGTGTTGAGTGAGTGAGGTAATAATGCACATTTCTGCACAAGCATGATTATCTCATCTAGGGAAAACCCTGCAGATGTGCACAGGTGCCCACACAGCACCCCCCAAACACATGTAGACATCCAGGCACACACATCACCAAGCAATTGCACATCCGCACATGGGCACAAAGGGCCCTCATATGCTGGGCTTGGAGTCCCTCTGGGCAGCACAGGGGTAAAAAAGCACAATGCAGACCCATGGTACACAAGACTCCCGAATTTCTAGATAAAACCTGAGGAAATGATGGCACCTCTTCCATCTTCCATGAGCTGGGCCAAAAGCCCTGTAGCCTCTGTTGGCTGCTCACATGCGGGTCATGGACCATACCCTGCTCTGGGAGTCTGTCACTGGAAGCAGAAGGGCTCCCTACATACAAGAGCATCTTGCGTGTCTCAGATTCCTTCTCAAGCCTTTGGGGCAGCCATTATATTATGCACAAAGGACTCACTGGGTTGGACCCGAGTGTTGTTCCTAAGACCATTCTCAGGCTGCATAACCTTGAGCAAGTTACTTAACTTCTCTGGGCTTCAGTTTCTTCATCTGTAAAATGGGGATGAAGACATCTATCTGCCTGCCCACCTCTAGGAATGATGCTACTCAATGACAGTGAAAGCTTTTCAAAGCTGCAAAGCTTTGTATAAATTCAAGGGGTCATTAATACGTCCTTCTGCCTCCAAAACTGGCCTTCCCTGAGGAGACAATGCAGTGTTTTAGAACATGGAGTGAATTCGCCAAACTGTGCCCTCCCTCGCTACAGTATTTCTGCCTTGGGTTGTCAAAAATGGTAATCTTCTCTCAGGCCTGAAATTATGAGCCTGCTTTATTGGTCAAAGGCCATAATAATTTGAGCTCTTATTTTATAAACTCATTTCTGCACAGTGATATCCTGATAGGAGCAGGAATAATAAATCACAAACATGTCCCCCAAGATTGCATTGTAAATGTCAAACTAGACAGGAAATTGTAATTAAAGAAAGGAAATTGCTACAAAGAAGCACTTGATTTTAAAATGAGCCAAGCATAGAATTTTCTAAGCATTTAATTATAGTCCAATTTCAACTGACTTGGCTTTTGCAGTCATATTTCTTATTATAACTCTTCTACATAATAACCAAATCTCCCTGCTCACATAGGTCCGGCCCATCAGAGGGTAAGGACACTATATGAGGACAGGGATTAGGAACTTTATAGTAATCATGGTAGCGTCCGGGGTGATGGACTCAGGGTTTTAAATCAGCCACAGTTGAATTTCCAGCCAACAGGGGGAACAACCCAACACCTGTGTGGAAGCTCATTTGGTCTGGCATCAGCTCAGTGAGAAATTCACCGAGGCATCTGCTTCTGTTGGGAGAAGAGAGGCCCAGCCCCTCAAACAGGTCTAGAAGTAGCACCTGCCCAATCCACGTCCTGCAGGCCACACCTCACCCAGGCTGTGACATTGTGCTCAGTCCTGCTCTGCATCTTACACCCAAATGCTGCATGGTGTGGATACACATTCAACCAGGTACTCAGTCTCCAGAGGCAGGAGATACGAGCGGCTATGCATGTGGGATGTGGTGCCACACAAGTTGAGATCGAGTCCCACCTCTGCCACTGGCCACTCCGAGTTGGGCTAAGTCACATAAACTCAGCGAGCCTCCATTCGTACATTTGTAAAAGGGAGATAACGATAGTCTTCATCTCATACATGATGAAACTGTAAGCACTTGGCACATGATTAGCGTTCATAAATGGAAGGGATCCTAACGGGAGTTATGGCCTGATCTGTGTTGTGTACAAAAAGAAAGATGGGGGAGTTGATGGGCTATCTTGATTGATGTGGATGACACTAGGTGGGGCCGAGCCAGTGTGATTAATGGTGGATGTGGAAAGTGGGGCGGTGAGGGATGGCCAGGGGCACCGTGTGGCTACCCCACATGATGAGGAATGATCATCCCATATCAGAAAGTCTTTGCTGGTCCAGGAATGATCCCTAAAATATCCTGCTCACTGGGTCTTCTTGACTCTTCATCAAATTTGTAGGGCCCAGAAACTGGTTAGCTACCTGTTCAACTCCTGGTCCCATGGGGCTGCAGCTCCCAGCTGGGACTCCTTACCTCTCCTGCAGTCATGGCCTCTCCCACAGAAGGGGATGGAAAGACTCAGAACCAGGGGATCCTTCTTTCCAGAGTCTTCCTCTCTTTTCAGACAATTCAGCTAGGGTAGGTGAAGTCTGACACCAGCAGAACGGGGCTGGTGTCCAAGCCTGCTGCTGCATCCGTGGAGACAAAGCCCAAGGAGGCACTGTGGACGAAGGTCCAGCAGGCCTGAGTCCTGTGGTGCTGATTTTGCATTGTGCAGGCACCAGGGAGTGCTATTTACACAAACCACAATACGAATACCCCCTCTTCAAATTGTGCAGTGTACAGCCTGCACAACGGAACACAATGAACCTGGAGTCTGGGCCCATAGCTAAATTGGAGCTAGATCGATAGAGGCTAGATTGGAGAGGGAAGCAGAACAGTCTGAAGATTAGGACTTGAAGTAAAGAATTGAACATCCTAGGAATGGAAGTAGAAACCAGGAGAGGAAAGTCCCAGAGAACTGCACAGGTGTTTCTGAAACCTCAGGTGCAGGGAAGCGAGGCTGATGAATCGTCTCTCCTGTGTCCCACTGCTCTGTGAGGCTTGTCTCGTCCTCTGTTCCCTGAGCAGGAAGGGGATGTGGCTTCCGACAGAAAGCAACCAGCAGAGTACCTCCCTTTCCACTAGTGATGAGTCAAGTGCAGGGATCACAGTGCACAGGACAGCGTATGTGTGGCCAGTGACATAGGACAGATTCCTGGGCTGTGGTCATCCTGGAAGGAAGCTTCTCAACAGAGTGAAAAGCATTCACAAGAATTGCTTACAGGAGAAGAGTATTACTGGTATAAGGAGGAGAACGTGCAAAGGTCCTGAGGTCTGGCACACCCAAGGGACAGCCATGAAGCCATTGTGGAGTGAGGAAGGGAAGGTAGCAGGAGAGAGGGGCAGAGAAGTAACAGGGACCAGGCTGCAGAGGGCTTTGCAGGTGATTGTGGGGACACAAACATGATCAGGATCTTTCTGACTATGCCGTTGAGGACAGATGAAAACAGGCCAAGTGTGGAAGTGAACAGAGTCTGGGTTCAACTCCTGGTAACTTTGGGTAATTACTTAACTTCTCTGGATCTCACTTTTTCCAACATAACCCAGAGATTGGTAATAATGTCAATAATTCGTAGGATTATTACAAGGTTCAAAGTAGTGAATTCACCTAAAATGTTTAAAGCAAGCCGGGCTCGGTGGCTCAGCCTGTAATCCCACGCCCTTGGGAGGCTGAGCTGAGTGGATTGCCTGAGCCCGCGGGTTCGAGACCCACCTGGGCAGTGAGATCTCATCTCTACAGTAAATCAAAAAATCAGCCGGGCGTGGCAGCGCGCGCCTGTAATTCCGGCTACTTGGAAGGCTGAGGTGGAAGGATCACCGGCACTCCAGTCTGGGTGACAGAGTGAGACTCCAACTCAAGAAAAAAATGTTTAAAGCAGCCCCTAGCTATGGCAAACACCACGTGAGTGTTAGCCACAACTGCGTTTTAAAAGCAGATGTCCCGTCATGAAGCTCACCTGGGATGTCGTGGGGAGGGAGGGAGGAAGGGGGCTGCCTGGAGACTGAGAGGGTGACTTTGTCCCGGAGAGAGATGAAGGTGGCCTGGATGAAGGGTCAGGGTGAGAGGTGGGGTGGAGAGAGCTGGGAGGATGTGAGGGAAGTGCATGAGGCTAATTTGGTGCCATCAGATGGGGAAAGTTGAGGGAGAGGACGGAGAAATGGGATCAGACCCTCCTCATGGCAGGTGGGGTACTCATCACGGAGAACCTTTTCACTCTCCCTTTTAAAGCCTCCCTGCTCTCCTCTGCCCTCTGGGGGTTCCTCTCAGGCGGGTCCATCCTTCCCCTGCCCAAAGCCATCCCTCACCCCTGACAGGTTCAAGTCCATACTCTTTCCTCTGCTTGGGACTCCTTCCTTGGTTTGGAAGTCAAGGCCCTTCCCACTCTGACCCTGGCCAGCTTCATCTCTCACTGCCTCCTTCGATCCCCTTGGAGACCCTGCCTCCTTCTGCCTGCTCCTCCCTTCATTCCAGGCTGTCTCAGCCTCCACCCCAACTCTCCTACCTCCAGGGTCAGCTCCCCAGGACCCATGTCTCTTGCCAGTGACTCAGAGCTGCCTCTGGGCAGGCCCAAGCCTCCCACTAGGTCAGTGATTCACCTACATTCCTGCCTCTGTAAAGGGCTCTCTGGCAGATACCTCACCATGTGTGGCGGGCTTCACCTGTTCACAGTGTCCTCGTGGGATGCATCCTGGAGGGAGGCTGGGGCCAGCATCTGAGACAGACCAGGGCTCGTTTGTGAAGAATACAGGTACTCAGGATGACCAGTGTCCCATTTTGTGACCCTTTGGTCAGGAGACCCCAAAGGCTTCCTCTGTGAAGAGGGACCTTGAGGAAAGGACCCCAAATTTCTAGTTAAGAAATTTGGGGCCTTTTTTTTTTTTTGTCAGAGTCTCACTTTGTCACCCAGGCTGGAGTGCAGTGATATAATCATGGCTACCGCAGGCTCAGACTGCAGGGCTCAGGTGATCCTTCTACCTCAGCCTTCCAAGTAGCTGAAACTATAGGCGTGTGCCACCACGCCTGGCTAATTATTTATTTATTGCAGAGATGAGGCCAAACATGTTACCCAGGCTGGTCTCAAACCCTAGGGCTCAGGCAATCCTCTTGCCTCCACCTCCCAAAGTGCTGAGATTATAGGCGTGAGCCACTGTGCCCGGCAAGATGACATTTTAATGGAGGAACTCCAGGCACTGGGAAAGGTAGCCTGGTCAACCAGCGGAAGCAGCCCCACTGGACTGCCCCAGGACCCTCTGAAGCATTCCTCTCTGAAGACAGGGAGGGTTCACCTGCTGCTGGATTGTGCAGTCACACCAGGGCTTCGTCTCATTCTGTTCATTCGTTTCCATATCTCTCACCCTGGCTTTCAAGACCCCCACCACCATCACTGCCCCCACAAAGCACTCTGCAACCTTCTACAAGGCCCATTCCTCCTCCTGTCCCTGCAGGCCCATCTCCCTGCCTTGTCCCCACCTGCATTTCACCTTCCTGGCCAGCTCCTGTGGCCCTCTTTCCTGAGTCTCCCTGACCTCCTTCACCATTTCTGTGTCCCCTTCCTCTTTGCCCACCCCCACTATGGTCATCACTAGGGCTTCTCAGGCTCCAAACCTCAGTCTTGCCTGGCCCAAGGCCTTCACAAGTTCCTATCAGGTTCCCTCCAAGCCACAAGCCCTCCAGAAACAGTGACCCCTGCTACTTCCTTCTCTGGGTCCCCTCAGGTGACATAACCCTGTGAGGTGGGTACCCAGCCTACAATCGCTTAAAGGAAGAAAGAACAATTGTCCTCCTGAGGCCCCAAGCCCAGAGCTAGGGCCTGACTCCAGGCATCCCACCTCTTGGGGGCCTCAGCAGAGGCTGATGACAGAAGATCCAGAGGGTTCAGAGGAGGCCCCTCGGGGTGGACAAACAGGACCTCAGGCAAGAGGCCCCAAGCCACGTCCAAGGGAAAAGCAACGTCCATTAAGTCCATTAACTTTAACACTGAAATCAATGTTGCAGCCACCAGAAGTAATTAGCGTAATTCACATTTCAGATCAGTAGATTTTTGAAAACCAAGTTTAATTATATTGAAAAATGACAACTTCATTTTCCCTCCCTGGATAGGTTCCCCTGATGTTCCCCACACTTTCATTAAAAAGAAGGCTGGACACGGAATTTTTTTTTTTTAATGCCATTAAGCAAAAAGAAGTACTTTGGTTATTTCAGCACTAATAAATTAGCTTGGATGCCCACAACACCATTCAAGTAGTTTTGAAATGTATCCTTCCTTATGTGAGGACAGAGTGTGTGGTTTTAGGCCTGAGGGAATCCAGCTGGGGCTCTCAGGCAGCCAGATGGCTGTAATAGATCATCAAACCCATTGAACAGATAAATAAACTGAAGCCCAGCCAAGGGAGAAGACTCACTCAAGGTCACCTTGTCCTGCCCTATGCTAGGTGCAAGAGGTGCAGAGATGATCCCTGCCACGAAGGAGTGGACTGTGATGGGCTCAGCACAGACAGGCTTGGGGAGTCAAGAAAGGCTGGCTGAGGCAGGTAACACAGGAGAGTCTTAAAGGATCTGGGATTTAGCAGGAGGAGGAAGAGAAGGCTGCCATTCCAGATGGGGGAGAGGCGAGGGCAGGGGCCTGGCAACAGGCAGGAGACTCTGGGCCTGGGTAGAGGGTACCCGCTCTGGTCAGCACAGGAAACGAGGGCTGGGGGTGCCGCATCTCACTTCACTGTGACATTTCTGGATGTTAGGGTTTCCAGAAATCAAAGATGGCAGCCAGGAAGCCACCCCGTCCCCACCTCATCCCATGCCCTGCTACCACCCTCCTGCCATTTACTGCTACAGTGGCACTCCAGTCCTACCCCAAACACCTGTCCCCATCTCTGTCACCACCCTCAGACTGGTCCTACCTGCAGAAACTTAGCCTCACCATCCTTATTTTCAGCTTCCCTCAAATCAGATCTCTCTAGCCTCTGGCCCCTCCAACAGATGCATGAACCTCCCCCACACATGACTTGGTCCCATGTGTTTGTTTAAGAGGCTGCCATGGTGCTAATTGCTGTGTTTATTCCTGCTTGCCAAATGCGCCCTGTTTTGCAGGCATTTGCTCAGTGACTGAGTGGCTCTGGATGCCTCCTGGTCTTGCTTGGTTTTCTTTTGGCTGGGAGTGGAGTGTGGGGAGGGGGAAGAGAAGCATCCTTTGACCTTTATTCTCAGCACTGCCTTTCTAGGGCCACAGACTGGAACCAGGACTGGGGCCTGTCTCCACCTCTGCCTTCTCGCTGCCCTCCAGGAAGGGGCCCTGGGCTCTGGTGTGGACCTGAAGAGTTTAAGTCGGCTGCTGGGAACGGGGGTAGCATTTCTCTCCATGGAATCGTGTCTGTGTTTTCCCAGCAACCCCTGTGGCCAGAAAAGCAAGCATTCGCTCATTGGTTGTGCAGTCTGGCCTGCCTTGCTCTCTAAGTAAAGGAACAACCTAGATGAGAATGTTGTGCTTCGCTGGATCTCAGAAGATGAGGCAATAAATGTGAGCCATCCCAGCCTCCAGGGATCCCCCAAGGGGGCTGCTCAGCCAGGCAGGCCCCCGGCTCCCAGCACCCCCTGCCTTTGCCAAGCTGCTCCATTGTGTGGGCTTGCAGGCTGGGGTGTGGGGCGGGAGGGTCTTCTCATCACAGCCCCTTGCTGAAAGGCCCCACCCCCCCTCCCCTGGGCCTTACCAGCCAGGCCAGGGTCAATGGGATTAAAGGCTCAATTCACGCCAGTCAGTTCTCTGGTAACACGATTTCATTAGAGGCAGGCAGAGAGGAGAATGGACGGAAACAGCTGGTGTATAAATTATAAAGTCTACTTTGTACTGAGTGAGCACACCTTTCCCCAGCCACATGACTAATTAATGTGGCGGGGAGTGGACTTGAAGTCAAATTGCCTTTCCCCCTCTCTCCTGGGGCTTGGTTAACAACAGGTCCCTGCAAAGCTGGGAGAAGGGAAGATTATGCAAAGCTATCATCATATGAAAATAGCATATTAACATACTGCCTGTGAGCTGTGTCCAATCAGTTCCCTCCCAGTGGCGTGTGTACGAAACAATTAGAATGGCATTTTTACCACGCTTCTTTAATACATTTTGGCATTAATATAATCAAGGAGTGGGGGCCTAGACATCTTGCAGGCACGGTTTTCTGGGACACCGCTGGGATGTTGGAGGGGGGTTGGTAGGATCCTGGGGGCGAGGGTGGCACGAAGGCTGGGCGCCTTTGGACCGGGTCCTCAGGTGCAGTGCTCTGGAGCGATGCCCTGGATGCTGCCAGCCACCTGCAACCTCTGCCTGGGAGCAGAGGCCTTCTTCTCTCTGAGCAAGGGACCACAGACCTCCGTAGCCCCTCTACCAGCAACAGCAAGAAGTTCCAGAGTCAGAGTGGTCCTTCAGAAGTGTCAATCATACCTTTTATCCTCTGCTCAAGTCATCCAATGACTTCCCATCTCACTTCCAGGAAAATGCACAGTCCTCACAGGGGCTGTGATCTAGCCCTGCCTTCCTCTCCCAGATCTTCACTTTAAGAGCCACTGTCCACTCCAGCCTTCTTTCTGTTCCTCACACACTCCAAGATCCTCCCTGCCTCAGGGCCTTTGTGCTTGGTCTTCCCTCTGCCTAGTGTAAACTTCCTTTTGTCCTGCAGATCTCGGCTCCTCTGAGAGGACTTCCCTGACCAGTCTGATCTAAATCAGCCTCAACCCAGTCATTGCCTCGCTGTTTTATTTCCTTCACAGGTCTTGTCACCACAATCTCAAATTGTCTTGTGTATGGATGTGTCCCTGGTTTATTTGCTAAATCCCACTGGAACGGAAGCTCCTGAGGGCAGTTGCCTGGTCTGTTGGCCACTGCTGTTATTTCTGGCACTCTAGTGGCAACTAGCATATAGCAGGACTTGGCAAATATTTTTTGGACGAGTGAATGAAAGACTCCAATCATGGCATCTGGAAGCTCCGGGGGAACCAGTAAGGCCTGGTGGGGACCCTGGCTTTGCTGCCATCTCCCTTTGTGGCCTTGGGTAACCCCCCTCCCTCTCTTGTTCGCCAAGCCTTCGTCCACACCTGGTGGTTCCCTCATCTTGAAGAACTGGGAAGAGTAGAGACCAGATGTAGTTTCTGCCTTGAGGGGCTTGACACCTAATTGGAGAAGCAAGTCTAGAGATGAGAAAAACAGCTGTCTTAGTCAGGTCTTGAATACAGGGCTCAGGGGGATGAAAAGTGGGAGCCAAGAATCTGGGCCAGTTTGACTTTTTTTTCCCCGAAAAGAAAATATGACCTTAAATATTCTCATCTTATCTCTTTCTAAACATCAGAGTTCTCAACTGGACTTGAAAACACTTTTAAACAAGCTCTTGGCAACCTCCAAATTATTATTGGTGGCTTATATATAGTCCTGGCCACAGCTTGATTATTAATGTTTTTGTGTGACCTCAGGTTGATCGTTGAACTTCTCTAGACCTCTGTTTCCCCGTCTGTAAGGCAGATCATACAGTCAAAGCCATCCTGGGAGTTTAATCACGTTCAACTGCCCATTTCAGAGATGGGCAAACTGAGGACAAGAGGAGGAAAAAGACTTGCTTTGGCCATGGGGTGAATTTGTGGTAAAGCCAGGACCAATGCCCAAACCAGGGTTCGTTCATGTGTTTCACTGAGGTGACAGGTCCTATGTTTCTGCCACCAACCTCCTGAACAGATCCAGCTCCTCTGGGGGTCCAACTGGCACTGGCCGCTGACCCCTCAGCCCAGAGCCCCAAGCATGCTCCTCCTTCTCTCACAACAGGTGGGGACCGTATCTGAGTGAATGCATCCCCAGGCCCGGAGCCCCTTGGGCCTGGCCACGAGGCAGCTGGAAAGTAGCCTGTTGCCACTCCCCAGACTTGCTGTGAACAAAGCCTCATTTCTGTGTGCAAGGCCCGGAACAAACAAGCCTGGCTCGAGGCCTTCCTCCCTTAGCCTGCTCTGAAACCCTCGGGAACTCACCTCACCCAACCCTGGTGCCCAGACTCAGTGTAACCAGCATGTGTTCTCTGAGTCTCTGTGACATGCTGGGCACTGTCCTAGGGGGCTGGAAATGCAGGAGGGAAGAAGCAGCCATGATTCTTCCCACAGAGCTTCCGTGTGAGGGAACGAGGCATACTATGAAACATTTTGGTGATAGCAAGTACTCTAAACACACGTATAGCAGGGGAGGAGGACAGTAACTATGGGGAGGGCTAGTGGATCAGGTGACATGTGGACAGAGACCCGATGAAGTGATGCACATGGGCTGAAGAGCAAGCCGTGGGAACAGAAAGTTCAGTGGCCCTGACCTACACAGATGCTTGGCCTATCTGAGAAACCACAAGAAAGCCTGTGTGGGGGAACGGAGTTAACTAGTAAGAGGGTAGAAGGGAGACAAGGCCAGAGGGCAGGTGGGGGAAGAAGAAGGAAGGGGGAAGGTCTTGTAGAGGCCCTGGTAAGGACTTCAGGCTTCACTTTGTGAGATCCTAGAAGCCACTAAGGAATGACACGATGTGACATACATTTTTAAAAGATTACTCTGACTGGGCTGGGCGTGGTGGTTCATGCCAGTAATCCTCTTACTTTGGGAGGTCAAGGCTGGTGGACTGCCTGAGCCCAGGAGTTTGAGACCAGCCTGGGCAACACAGCAAGAACTCATCTCTACAAAAAATTAAAAAAATTAGCTAGGCTTGGTGGCATGTGCCTGTAATCCCAGCTGAGACGGAAGAATGGCCCGAGACCGGGAGGTCGAGGCTGCCATGAGCCATGATCCTCATGATTGTGCCACTGCACTCCAGCCTGGGCAACAGAGTGAGACCCTGACTCAAAAACAAAACAAAAAAAGATTACTCTGGCTGCTGTGGATAAAATGATCTAAAAGAGTGACACATGGGAAGATGGCTAGGAGACTACTGCACTGACCCAAGCAAATGATGACAAAATCTTAGACTAGGGCATCCATGGTGAAAAGCAACCAGGTTCTACATATATTTTGAAGACATGACTGACACAGTTTGTTTTCGAGTCAACATGGAGTTCAAGAGAAAGAGAGACACAGGAGAAACTCTGAAAGTCCTGAAGCCCATTTGGAGGGAGTGAGGCTCCTTTCCAGCCTGATGCATGTGAGTCTGACAATGTACAATCTTGGACGTTGTCCTTTCTGGCCTTCAACCGCCCCTAGAATGGTGGGTCCATGTTGCTGGTTAGCCCAAGGCACACAGAATAAGAACCTC